>NC_041338.1:13968804-14173804 GCF_004354835.1 Perca flavescens | reverse complement strand
GAGAGAAACCCTACCTTCAGCTCAACATGACAGTGCACCGGCGCCCAAATCATACTGTAGCACTCCGTCTCCGTCTCCTCATTCACCTTCAGCGAGATCTTCACTTCGGCCACCGAGTCCCATGTATAGCAGAACTCAGTTTTATTCAGCCAGCACAGGTTCCTCACGAAGGGAACCTCGATGTCGGGGTTTCCTACGTTCCCCACATCTATCTCCACATATGTATTGTCCTCCGCCAGGGTCTGTATGACCAGCGAGTGGGTTCTTCTCTCCCAGATCAGTCCGCTAAAAGTCCCCCTGAGGATCCAGTTTTTGTTGGGCTGGTCCACCACTTGCCAATATATGATCCCGATGGTCATAACAAAGAAGACGGCCACCCCGAGACAAGCTATAGCTCCTTTCCAGGTCTCGTTCATCTCCTTCAATCCCGTGTCCCATGTTACCTCTGGGATGGGGCTAGGGTTCCTATTTCGAGCGTGGGGCATGTTGTCTATGAGATCAGCAAAGAATCAAACACAAAAAATCCTGCAGAAATCTCTGTGCGTCAAAAAATCTCTGTTGCTTCATCATGTCATGGTGTTTTCAGTGAGGCTACAGGGCAAACCAGCCTACTCTTTATCTGTACACCGTTTACACTCTTGTTGATTTTTTGCGCAATTGTGCCAGCAACAAAGACCTGTCATGTGAAGAAAGCTGTGAGCAAAAAAAAAAAAAAAAAAAATCCCAACGAGGAAATAAAACAGCATGAATGAATAAGTGACTTACCACATACTGCTGCTGTTTTAAAAGAGTTTCATTTGTAAATTGCATTGGCTGCAGTGAGCTCGTGAGCAGCCCCAAGCCGGGTTTGGCAGCAATGCCTACGAATAGCTCCTAAGACGCTGTCTTGCTTGCCCTGCACTTTCTGACGTAACGCCGGGTTGTTTCTTCAGAGGAAAGGTATAGAGAGGGAAATGTGGGATCGGGGGGGTTTGGTTGAGTCTTGGAACTGCCCGCCGGGCGAGGAGGCCACGGACAGCCTCGAAAGGAGGGATCCCCATGCGTGCTTGCAAAACCCTCCGTGCGCTCTCCGTGCGTAAAGACTGTGGAGACTTGTCATCCGGTGGTTTGGTAGTCAGGGGCGTCAATTGCAATGCCTTATCCAAATTTGATCGTGTAGCGATATCTTAGCAGGGGGTATTTAAGACCAGTGTTGTCTTCATGCCATGTGTGTTTGGTTTAATTGGTTAAATCTAATTGGCTTATTAATCAAACTCACCAATAGGTTAATCATTTTCAGCAATAAATAATTCTTCCACTTGTCCCAGGAATTTCAGAAATGATTTGGTTTTGAAGATGTGTCATGCATCCAGGGACTTGGTTGCGTGTAGAGGTTAAAACGGTTTTGAGACAGTTTGCGTTTACAGTTTCGCTCAGGTTACAAATTGAAATGAACCACCTGTCAACCAACAACTTCCTGCTGAACTTTTTGCTGACCTTTCTATTTGTTTCAATTTCTTGCATTTCCCTTACCAACATGGTGACACTGCTTTCCATAAAATTCCGATACACGTGAAACACTGATTGATTATGTCACAACACTGGAGACTGAGTTGTTAATAATAAATATGTATTGCAGTGAGACAGACTCGCCATGATTTGAAGCACTAGTATAGCCAAAGCTCTAACCTAAAGTATCCAATATGTTGCATGCTCATGCTTTAGGGGAATTGCAACGGAAATAAAAAGTGAAGCAATAAAAGAATCTGCGATGGATTCAGGGTGTGTTGTGATATATCAAAATATATTATAGATTGTGTGAAGTTTATTGTAGCCTACTGTGTAGCTCATGTGGAGTGCACAAGACATTTGAGGGCAGGAATGTTGTTTATGAGTGCCTCAAGGGTAGCCGGGGGTGATGTGATTGGTCGAAAGGTGGCATTTGGACTGTCAACATCCATTGTGTCTGGAGTTATAATGTTAACGTAGTATAGATGGACTACTGTTTGACAATATATGTGCTGCTATATGTGCTGATTAAATGTCCATGTATGTGAATGTACAATTAAAGCAATGACTGTCGCTTAGCTTTCACAGAAGCACATCCTTTGTCATAACTTTCTGAAACCTAAACTTAATACAGATCATGTTGTCTCATTTTAATCCAGTGTCACTATCCATTTATGTCAACACAGTTCTTACTGTAACATGGTCATGGCTCTAGTAGTATCCATAACAACTTTATCAGACCAACAAATAAGACAAAAGTAATCATGGCTGGACCAATGTTGTTATGTTTGTAGGTTAAGGTCTCTTCCGTGGTGCTGTGCACAAGTTATCCCAAGAGTGTCAGTTGACATACCTTGAAGATCAGTTGCCCCTGTCCCTGTTTATGCGTGTCAGCCCCCACCTCCGATCCATCATATAACTCTGGCAGGGGCAGAGACAGTGGATAAGGCTGTGGGAACCTGTGTGAGCACAATTGCCTCACTCCCAATGCAGTTGATTTCAAACTCTCTGGAAATCAGCGCAGGATCGTGAGTGACTTTGTGGTGACTTAGTGACAAACCTTCGGGATAGAAGGAGACAGACGATTCTGTTGTTACTTCTCTTCTTGCAGTAAACAGATGGTGCTTCTGTCTGCACACCAACTAGTTTGAGAATGAAAGACAAAGAAGCTTCACAGTCGGTTAGTGTGTCAGTTGCTGTCATGTGATCATTAGTGACATATTTATACAGCTCATTGCCTCAAGCTGTTTCCTATGTTGCAGCTTATGAGTGCATTTGTGTGCATGTACATGTACTGTAGATGGATAACTGTTTGCATGTGTTTGCGTGTGCAGGCTTGCATTCAGACCCCTGAAATTCAAGTTCAACATGGGCCTTGTGGCAGCCATGCTGCTGGGTCAGAGGTCAGGCTTATGACATCAACGGAACATCCAGGGGGGAGGGTCTAAATTTACACGCCATCCAGATTTCCCCCCGACTCCATCCCTCGCGGCTATTAATAGGCAGAGGACTGCTGCGTGGCATGCACCCGCTCCCTCGGAGAGTGTGAACATGGGACATGAAAAAACAGAGGAATCTGACCTGAACTGGCCACTGCCTCTGACCACTCCGTTAGTGTTGATGGCAAAGGGGCAGAGGTTTAATTAGGTGTGGGGCGGAGCGGCTAATGGGTTTGTGTGTCAAGTGGATGGCTTCATCCGGGCTAGAGAAAGTTCTAAGTTGCAATTATTAAAAAAAAACGTCATAATTAATTAGTTCAGTGTGTTAGCATGCTGATATTTGGTAATGAGCACTTAACATAAAAGTACAGAGTCAGCTGATAGGAATGCTTTTAATTTTGCAGGTATTTTATCATACCCAAAGAATTGGACATATTAAAATTTTGACCAGATGATGGTGCTAAATGAAAAGTCAGGAGACCACCATAGTCAGTAGTATTCATTGTCCGGGAACAATGTATGTATACAATTGTTTGCCAATCCATCCAATAGATGTTGAGATATTTCAATGGATAAATAAAACTTTGATCAACTGGTGGCGCTAGATGAAAAATCATAGGATCACCAGAGTCACTCGGATTCATGCGCTAGGCAGCAGCAATGTCTGTACCAAAATTCATGCCAGTCCATGCAATAGTTGTTGAGATATATCAGTCTGGATTAAAGCGCTCGGCCAACCGTTCATAGAGCCGTGAGTATGAGAGTATGTTAGTATAGATCGGCTGACTTATTCAGTGACCCATGATTGATAACAAGCCACTTAGGCCTTCCTAGGACATCTATGAAACATCTGCTACAGATTGTCAATGAGGAATGAGAATGGTTTTATAAACAACTCCTGCCAAAAATAATAATTGGCTCCCCCGACACAGTTCTAGCTCATCCCTGACTGTGGTACATAACACACATAACATACTGTAGCCCAAGCCTACTGTGTGAGCCTCGCCTGTGACCACAGACGTTAACAGGCCACTGTTGAATCGGATGTGGACTCTCACTAATTGCTCTCTCTGTCTGTGATCATGTTCCTTTACCTGCTCTTCATCCACTTCTCTGTAGCTTTATGGCGCTACTGATAATATCTTTGGATTAGGTGTTTTGCACATAAAGTATTAAATAAAAACTCAAGTTATCATTATCACATATTTTAGCTGAGCAACTATTTAGGGGAATGATTCAAGGAATCAGTATTTCTCATGGAAGGATGAAGTGGCTTCAGACAGAAACACTTAAACAGTCCCGTTACATGCACAACTATTCACTTCATCTGACAAACTTTTCCATCTTCATGTCTGGATCTTCAATTTACTGTTTCCATTTTTTCTTCTCTAGGATATTCAATACCGACAACTTTTCCTCGGGCTGCCTGAGAGTCGGAGGGGGAAAGTTTCCATGCGGCCCCAGCGCCCGCTCTAGGCGGGACAATCTCGCTCTAGACCGAACAGTTTCCGTCCATCCACCTCTGCTACTAGAGCACTCCCTCCTCCTCCCTTACTTTCTCCCTTTTTGTACTGTGACACAAACAGCAACTTTCCACTGCCCCAGACCTGAACTTTTATTCCAATTCTCTCTCTAACTCTCTCTCTCTCACACACACACACACACACACACACACACACACACACACACACACACTGTCACTCAGAACACACTGAGTCTCACTTAGTTGGAAATGTACTGAGTGTCCGAATTAAAATAAATATTAATTGATTGGTGATGGAACTCAACATTACCTTACATGTCCAACTAAGTATTGGTCTAAGTTATGTGTGTGCATGCATATACATTTGTGTGAGATAGGCTTTGTGTATGTGTGCGTGTTTGAATGTTGCGTGTCACACACTGAGTACTGTAACCATAAATGTCAGGCAGTTAAGTGGCCAAGCCATTAACCAGAATATGACTTCTGCAAAACTGAACCATAAGAAGAACATTTTCACAAAGAGCAAATTTAAAAGTAATGAGAGCAGCAGAACTCTCACAGGCTTTTGTCCCATTCATTTGAAAAGCAATAAAAGTTCAACTTAATTTTTAATCGGGTTTTTATTCTTATGGAAATCAGTGAAATTAAATAATGTAGTTAACTTTTATTTTCCATCAAAGAGCCCAACTGTGTGCATTAACAAACAGGCTTGAATCACATCTATAAATGGCAGAGTTGGATAACAGTGTGAGACCGGACTTTTGGCTGAAGGTTGTACCGGTTCACGTTGCTGGCCCCCTCCATTCCCCTTAGACCTGGCCTGGTCTGCACTGGCTGCAGCCTTGCTAAACATTGGCTAATGAGTGCAGCTACTGCTACTGCACCCACAGCAAGCTCCAGGTCTGGGGCCAAGGTAAGGGTCATAAGAACGTGGAAATCAACCGTACTCACATTTCACACGCATGCACGCACGCACGCACGCACGCACGCACGCACGCACGCACGCACGCACACACAAAACATAGGCTAGGTAGGATGAATAATTCATTGTACGCTGAAAGAATAACATGTTTTTTTTTCCTCTAGATGATCATTCTTACAAATGGAGTAAAATCATATTTGGCTTTTTGCTAATGTATTGAGGCAGAATAAAGCACATTTTCAGCAATCATGTCATCACAAGCAAATAGACACATTTACAAAGTCAGAGCTGGATTATTACCCACATAGTGGTCCCCAGGGAAGAAATAACCCGGGGTGGCCCTAACAAGCCTGTGTTCCCAAACTTAGTTCTCCTTGATGTATGCATCAAATCAACTTGAATATTAAATCTCTTAAAAATACATTTACACAAAGGTCAGCTCTATGAGACAGGGTCTCAAGATTAGGTAAAAATGCATGTGCGCAACATCCCAGCTTCAAATCCAGTTAGTCTTGTTGCATGTTGTTCCCTATATTGCTCTCATCCTTTCTTGTCATGTCTTTACTGTCAACTATGTAATAATGCCACAAAATGCCTATAACATGCAGTTGCATTAAGGCCCTTTTCATTTCATAATATTTATATTGATCAATTATTACAATTAGACAGTGATTACACTTACACAGTGATTGTGAGGCATTTGGGGCTAAGAGACTGGGGTGTTAGGGCAGTTAGAAATCCAGTCTTATAAAAAATTCATCATGTATCAAGTGCATTTTTGTTTACATAGTTAAGTTAATTTATCAGTACTCTATTTGTGTAGGCTGACTGCGCATGCACTACTATTTATGTTACTATGTTTCACACCGTCTCAGGTACAAGTATATGTATTCATATGCTGCAGGGACAATCATTTTGAAAGAAAGGATATTTCTGGCTCATCTGGGGATTTGAACCAGCAACCATCAAGTCACAAACCACTACTCTAGTGCCATACATAAAAACACAATATTACTGGAACAGCTTGGCCATTATGGCCTGTACTCTAATTAACACTCTCAATGTAAGTTGAATCATGTTGAAGTTAATGGAATTCAATTTAACTTAATAATTCATTAAACATGTATTGTTCATTTATTGTACTAGTACAATCAAATGCCTAACTGCCCTCTAGCACCGTCCACACACACACACACACACACACACACACACACACACACACACACACACACACACACACACACACACACACACACACACACACACACACACACACACACACACACACACACACACACACACACACACACACACACACTCTCTCCATGGCATCTTAACTGATGGAAACTTCCCACCCTGGCATAGTGTGGGCTGTCAGTATGGTCCATTTCCTGCCAGGTCTGAACAGCCTGAGCCAGGGACTCATGTTCCACTAAGGGAGCCTTCAGTCACTCTTACCCCCGCTGCAGGCACATTGTAGTGCCTGTGAGGTCGGACGCTGGGGCAAAGGGTTTGAATGAGACAAGGTCTCCCTCTGCTGCATTCTCATGTGTCCTAAGAAAATACTCACAGTAGTGACATTCCCAAAATGGGAACCCATTTATATATATATATATATATATATATATAGTATATAGTTTCACTATCACTATCTAAATGTCTATTTATGGATATATACCTCGCCATCTATCAGACTGTACTGAATATTCTGTGCACAACCTTAACTCTTGGTCTTCTTGTCCCATATTTTCAGCCATTTAGTGCAAAATATTAGACTTTCTCTCTACCTATATAATTGGCTGGCTATATTTGCCTTTGTAGTTCAGTGTTTTCAGTGTGTTTTTGATATCTTTAAATTAAGATTTTATAGACTACGAAATATCATCCCAAAATCCTTTTTTGAAATCCAGTGACAGAACTTGAATCTGAACGGTCGAATTTAGGCTACTTCCTTGACTCAGTGTAGCTGCAGCAATATCAGATTTTAAGAAAGGCATTGAATGAATACCCACAGTGCCCCTTGAATTCGTATTTAAAAGCTGCAGGCCAGTAATACATCCCAATACATCCACGATACATTAACGCTGCAGACCTATGACGTTTTCATCAAGGGCATGCGCTGTGCGAGTGTCCCCGGAAGTACATGCATGCATGTGTAGCATTTGACAACCTTGAAAAGACTACAAAACAACTACCTGATATCTTATGTCTCAAAACCCGTTGCAGCGATGCCAGTAACAAGACTATTGTAAGTGTCGAGTTTTTTATCCTAGTTTCTATGCGTAAATACGCGAAAGGACGCCCCAAATAGAGATTCAATCTTTGTTGTTCCGCCTTTCTTTCTGGCAGTTTGGTGAACTAGCTAATCCAGCTAACGTTAGCATGTCCCAGCCTTCTAGCTAGCTGCCCTGTAGTTATGGCTGAATGCAGCTTTTAGCACACGGGGTTTTATTTTGATTTACACGTTGTCGATGCGCTTTCTTCGGTTATGTATGCAATATGTGCGCTCACTGTGAATCTTAATTGGTGTTCACGTAACGCAACAAGAACGTGATCCAGCATTAGCCAGCTATGCTAAAAACAAACTGCCGTAAACATGCAGCTAGAGTCGTAACGTTACAGTAACTATACGTGTTACCATGACACCCAGGCCGTTGTAATCATAGATTTATATCTATATCTATGGTTGTAATGGTCTTCAGATAATAGTGTAACTCACATGTGTCTATACCATAGCCTGTAAAATACTTACATGCTGCATTGGGGCAATAATGTCATATTAAGTCATGTTTGACTTCAACATGATTTTCCACAGATTGAAAAAAACATGTCTGTTTTGATAATATTTTATTGGTCTAGAGGTCGTATTTATGTCGACATGTAAGCTATGCCTTCTTTATCAATGGCTGTTTTCTTATACAATAATCTTGACCTGGGAGATGGTATAATCTAGTTCTTACTGCTTAACAGGCTCGCTACAATGTTAAAGGATAACTCCAGTTTGTTATTATATGTTTTTGTCGTTATGACTATCATTTCTATTGACAATGATAACATTGTAGCTACTCACCAAATTAATTGCCTACATCTGGGAAGTTAGGGGCAGTTAGACGATCTGACAAACGGCAAACAGTGAAACCGCATAATCTAAACCACTTCATTTGGAGGTAAATCTGAAAGTTGGCGTATCTGTAATATTGTAGTTAAAGTAAAATGACAGGTTTATCTATTCCTCCTCTGTCCAGTAATGGCCCAGCACTTTTGTATTTTCTTAAAAGAAACCAAGCCATTGTTTTTCTTTCAGATTTTGTTGTTAACAAAATGTAAGGAAAGACACAGTGTCTGTTTCATATGACCAAAAAAAATCTCAAACTTGCCATTTCGTGCCATTTTCAAGTGAGCTGGGCACTTTCAAGAGATGTGAAAAGGTTCCAGCTGATTTTAGTGAAAAAACCCTTCCTGCCAAGCACAGGATAGTACACAGTCAAATGTTCTTACCAGCTGGTGAACATAGTGGAGCATTTAGCAGCTAAAGACCCAAATACTTCCATACGTCATTACATATAACATCAAGGCACAGCGTGTGGTTTGTGTGATTTGGATGGCAAACCACCAACAGTGATCACATCCTGCGTGTTTTCATCACACGGCCCTCTTTTGATCTTTTATTTCATTTATTTTTTAAATCTCTGCTTTCATCAACTTTTGACAACAATCGGCTATAGCAAATTAACCTAAAATTGCACCACACAATACTACATAATAACTACAGCTATAATATCTTCCCAGTTGTTAGTGTGATTGTAGGAAATACTACTGGATGTCTGGCAATGATAAGATGATAAGAGTCTGCCTCTGCCCTCAGATACCCTCTGTTCCAGCTGGGAAACCCTCAGCTGAGGATCTTCAGACCCAACTGGTTTCTGACTTTGGTGAGGCCGGGAAAAGAGCAGCCTCCTGACACTGTCCAGTTTCGCATCCCAATGGAGTAAGTTTTTGTTCTTTCCTGTCATTGGGTGCATTAAAGGAAATACAAAGGCTGAGCACTCTACTGTAATCCCATACTTCGGTATCTCAATCAAAAGGATTACTATTAGGAATGGCAATTGAGAGCTGGTGATTGGTGATAGTGATTTAAGGTTCATTGTTGGCAGTGCTTTCCATTAAATGCGTTGTTTTAAGAAGCTAAAAGGTGAGTGCTTAATCTCTTCACTTTTTCATTAACTGATTGAATGATTTTGTTTATGAAATAAAAAAGTGAATGCCCACCACATTTCCCTAATGACCTAAATTAATAATTATTTACATTGTTGTCCAATTCAATTTTAGCATTTTCGTTTTTAAAGTAAAAGATGACACCTTCTTAGTGTTCAGCATATTCTTCCACAAAGGTGCATATTTTTTAGGGCGATCAAACGATTATTATTATTTTAATCGCGATTAATCGCAGAATTTCTATAGTTAATCGCATGTTTTATCACATGATTACAATTCTATTATTTTGCATTTCAGAACTGTTTGTAAGTACATATTAACAATGGAAAGCAATTCTTACCAGTGTATCTTTATTGGGAATCAAATGAATGCAAAGAAAGTGTCTTTATGAACTTGATTTTAAGATTTGTATTTGTTTATTATTTATTTATTTACAGTAAACAAAAGAAAAATGTGTGAATCTAGTCACACATTTTAATCTAGAGTCAATATGAGGTTTGGGTATTGTTTGGTTTGGATACAGGTGCTAAAGCGGTACTTTTAAAACGGTACCGGTGCCTGAACCAATACTTTTTAAGAAAGTGAAAAAAAAGAAGGGTACTAAATAACAGTCGGCAACATTAAAGTGCCCATATTATGCTCATTTTCAGGTTCATAACTGTATTTTAAGGTTGTACCAGAATAGGTTTACATGGTTTAATTTTCAAAAAACACCATATTTTTGTTGTACTGCACAACTCTCTCTCTCACTGCTGCAGGTCCTCTTTTCACCTGGTTTCTGTTTTAGCTACAGAGTGAGACCTCTTTTCTTCTTCTTCTTCTGTACTATTTTTGATTGCACTCGCACATGCGCAGTAGCTCAGATGTAGAGCATGTCAGCTAGCTAACTCTAGAGACAGTAAAATAAAGCCTGTTTCTCCAACTTTGGTCAGTTACAAGGCAGGATTAGCTGGGAGACTTCTAAATGAGAGCGCACATGTAAGTCGTTCTTTTGTAGATTATGGTGAACTTGTGTGTGTTGTAGCAGTGCTTTGCTATTGAGAACGACGTAGCATGCTAGCGTTAGCATGCTAACGCTAACGCTACGAGCTAACAGTTGTGGTTAGCCAGCTCATTTCGGACTGTGACGTCACAGAGACACAAATGAACACCCCAAATCCCAGAAAAAGTGTTTTTTTCATAATATGGGCACTGTAAATAACGGCTTGTTTATTACTAAGGCCATATGGTCAAAATTAAATGATTTAATACTAATGTAATAACTATAGCAATAACTTATTTCACTAGTAAATAGCTGTTGAACGACAAAAACAACCACCAGATGGGAAAAGGGCATTTAACAATAATTAAATGCACCACGAGGCTGTAGGTTACCAGTTTCATTGTCTGTGTTTTTCCGACAACGGCAGCTGCAGATTGTTACATCCCGGTGTCGGAATCCTCTACAGTGAAATACAGACAAACTTTACACTGTTTAGCGTTAGCTGTCAGCATTGTAACCGTGTTTAATCCAGCTACTAGCTAGCGGTAGGCTAACGTTAGCTGCTGTTGAGTGTAGTGTTAACTAGCGTCACGTGCAGCGATGCTTCTGTTGCCTGTAACGTTTGGTTCAGAGCATCAGAGAAAAGCGCAGGCATATCAGTGGCACCGAAATCTGCGTTGCTATCTGGTCCGGCAGATACCGGTCGTTAAGGCACTGGTGCCTTACTAACACCGGATTTCGGTACCCAACCCTGGTCAATATAGTGTGCAGTAACTCCTAAATAATTTGGATCACTTACTGACGTCCAGTGATCACCTTACATAACTTTGCAGCAGTTCCAGTTTGGTTGCTTTCTCCGTGTCGTACAGGCTGCATATGCGTGCGTGAAACTACTGTCCCCCTCGACGGCAATGTATAAGACGGGTCAGAACATGCCAACCGTAGTCTTCAAGACCCGAGTCTTCTACAATGCTGACAGGTCTGCAGTTAGTTGCCACCCATTTCGCAAGAGCTGTAGTAATTCTTTGGGATTTGGTTTCATCCACAGGTTGGCAACTAGCACTCTCCAAAGTAGTGCTTTGCCTGAGCCCGCTAGCATCAACCTGAGTCACGTTAACTGTACTATGCTTAGCTTGTAGATAGCAGCTCAAGCTTGACGTGCTTCGGTGATATTTTAATTCGGCTTTACACAATGTGCATTTGGCTTTCGACCTGTCCGGGAAATAAAAAATAAAAAGCGCCATTCAAAATTGTTTTGCTGCTGTCTTTCTCCATTATGCCTGCAGCCTGCAGCCTGCAGCAGCAGAATGTGTTACGAGGAAGTATGGCAAAGTGCGGCAAAGGGTCAAAATAGTAGCCTATTAGGCACAATGCAAAGCCGAGTGAAGTGAAAATAAATTAATGAATGGCGGCATGCTATTATAAAAAAATAAATGAACGCGTTATGCTTGGCCCTTAATCGCATCGCGATTAATGCGTTAATACTGACAGCCCTAATATTTTTTAGTCTGCAATCAGTAGTGTTTCTTACTATTAAAAATGGGGGTTAAATATTTAGATGAGTTTACTGTGACTGAAATTTTGCTTTAGCATACATTTTGGTATTCTGATGCCACTATTTTGTCCTTATGTCCCTCACCAAGATGCATAACTAGTCTATTGGTTGTTTGTTATATACTACACTTAGAGATGGCCCGATACCACTTTTTTGATTCCCGATAGCGATTCTGATACCTGAACTTGCGTATCGGCCGATACCGAGAACCGATCCGATACCAGAGTGTCATATATTTTATTGTGTTTTAACAGCTGTATACTACTATCCCTGTATGGATGTGATATGATTTCTATCTTTGTTGTCGGTCTGGCTCAGTTTAAACTCTTTGTGAAACATGAACAAACACAAACAATGAATGCCCCAGAACTTTCTTTTATTTTCCAGTTTGACAGCCAGTTATAACGGAAAAAGAACATAAAAAAACTAATTTAACGTAGATTTTCTTCAGGGCTTTATTACGTGGTATCAGATCGGTGCATAAACTCCAGTACTTCCCGATACCGATACCAGCGTTTTAGGCAGTATCGGAGCCGATACCGATAATGGTATCGGTATCGGAACATCTCTAACTACACTACTACTACTACTACTACTACTACTACTACTACTACTACTACTACTGTGATATGGAAATAAGTAACATTTTGTGTTGATGTACATGTATAGTAGAGACAGTAAATCATCTTATCATGTGGCTGTCCTGTTAATGCCTAATTCTACTTTATTTATACGTGTTCTTAGTAAGGGAAATTCACTTGCAAGGCCACTATCAGCTTCTGTCATTAATTTTTCAATTCACAGCGTTCAGACCAAACTTAGAACACATTTCTTACTATCTTGATAATGTCCATTGCTATAAATTATTGTAAATGTCGAACTTGTTCATCTTTCTCCAGTCTCCATAAAGCCAAACAATACATACTACAGTACATTTATTCCTCTGAAGCTGCAACTGCTCACAATCACAGCTCCTTATAGTTTGAAACATATGAATTGTTCCTAAGGTGAATTTGTAGACTTGCATCAATTAAAATGCTAAACGGCTTACTTGCTCATCTTATGAGACTCCAAAATCTGTTATTTTATTTGGAATCAAGTGTATTTGAGGCTATTACTTTTGTTAAACTATAGTAGTAGTTTAGTGTCACTCAGAACTATTATATAATGAACGTATGTTTCACGTTTTGTGCTGCCCTAAATTGGGTTTACTGGCACTGTAGCAGTCTTGCTGGACTAGTATAATGCAGCTGGAGTTGGGCATCACAGCCACCAGGTGGCGTGACAGTCTCAAGAACAAAAATCGGTGGCTCAGTCCTCAACAGTATAGAGGCCTCTTTTACCACGTTATGGCTGTCTTTAATGAGCTCAGTTGCAATGATTGACTTGTGAAAGGCTGACATGGGCAGTTGGGTGGGGGGTGAGTTCAAAAGTGCTTTTACTTGGCTCTGCAGTGGAGATTCAGGCCAAGTTGTAGACAGCGAGATGTCAAACATTAGTCATCTCGAGGAGCCAATATTAATATCCAAAGTGAAATGTTCTTGATCATGCCAAACCTCCAAAACTCGTGTTCAATTGGGTTTAATATATGTCATACCACTTCACTGCCTCTTAATTTTGCACATGAACGCTCCTTTGCTAAGTGTATACTGAATATGTGTTGTTTCTTCTCTTCTGACTAGTCAGTTTGGTGGGTTTGGACAACACGTCAACAGTACGTCCTTACCAGTCAGCACTTAGTAGTGTTGAGCTGATTCCGACTACCTCTGCGAGCCAAGGTCACTGAGGTTAGCAGTGCTCCTCAGGCGATGAGAGCGCCAGAGTCCATACTGGGGAGAAAAATTGAAGTTTAAGGCAGATCATCTATGTGTCTCTGGTGGGGTTTAGACCATAATCTGTTCATCCAGGTGCCTGGCCCCCCACTCCGATTCTTGCCTCTTCTCTGCCAAACTCCTAGGGTGCTTATGTAATTGTGTGAGTGTGTCTGTGTGATCGCTTGTCAGTGTGGGTTAGTCATTCTGTGTGTCTTTGTGTGTATATATGCACAAAAGTGGGTAAGTGCAGGGTGCATGTGTGTTTTATAAGGGTGTGTAAGAGTTTTTTTTCCTTGCAGTCTTTGATGCCTGGGAGAGGTGCATGGCTGATTGATATGCTGCTGGGGCCTCAGTGTGTGCTCGAAACACCGTTATTTTTTTTAACTTTTTAGACACCCAATGTAATAAATGGACACACATGGAGAGACAGTGACATAAACCAAATATCACTCCCACTCCCGGGTTATTGATGAGTCTGAGTCATTACGGCAGTGAAAGCTGTTGTAGTTATGACTCTCAAGAGTAGGCGGTGTTGGCGTGGGTAAGTTGTAGTGCCAAACAGCTGTTAATGAGAAATGGTTATTGTGGCGTTCTCAGGACAATAACACAAGGTGACCTTTTTCTTTCTCCTTGACACCTGGGAGCCAAATATCTATGGTTGTCTGTCTTGTTCTCTCTAGCTTGTTTTTTTTTGCTTTTTGCAGTATCACTCACTTGCTATCATCTGCGCATGTCTTTTTCTGTCCCACCCTGGGCTCTGCTGTTTATTGTGCTTTTCTTAAACGCTTTGCAACGCGTCCAAGACCAATCCCTTTTTGGCACTTGTTGTTTGAGACACCTGGCCTGTGTTCTCTCATAATTCTCTTTCTACCTGCTGGAGGGACATATTTGTTTGTCTTTTTGATTGTTCTCCAACCTTTTGTGCTTTGTTTTTATTTCCTCTCCGCTCACGAAGGAAGATCATCAAATTTCTGGGTTTACACCCACACACCTCTTGTGCCTCACCTGGCATGGACAGAGGCCAGCGCTGACACACACACACACACACACACACACACACACACACACACACACACACACACACACACACACACACACACACACACACACACACACACACACACACACAAACAAAAAAAAAAACGCTGAACATTTTGTTCGTTCTACCACTCAAGTCACATTTCATGCTACTATGCAGTCTTACTATGAAACCAGACCATGCTGCGGTTTCTCACTGTAATCAGACAACTGACCCTGCTACACAGCAGCTCACATTGTCGTTCCACTCTGACAAGTGTTCCGTACCTGTTGGATCCAACAATATTATGATCGCCATGGCAATCACTCTGTTTCTGTTCACTCGTTCCACTTCATAAACGCATGGCTCAAGCTGAAAACTGGGTTATTTTTCACACAAATTAACCTCCGTTTATGTCATAGGAAGTCATGTCGCAAGGCAGTAAAGGGGTGTAACTAACTGTCAAGTCTTTACTGACCCGTCTCTCTGTAGGGAGTTTAGTGACTCCTGGAGACCTGTTCTTTGATCTATTTTTGTTCCATTGTCAGACCAAAACCCGAACAATAAATATATTCCTTCACATGCTGCTCTTATTCTCGCAACTTCTCGACTGTCTATTCTCTCCCAAAGTCTCAGGTTCCTCAATGGCTTTCCCTCTAAACAAAGTCTGCTATTATGATCTTGATACTTAGTGTTGAGCAACTTTTGTGCTTGTATTGTCTCTGTAGATGGGAGTGTTAAAGAAGTGAGTTGCATATCTCGACCCAAACTTGACAATGGGGCAGGCTGACAATGAGGAGCGACTTTCTTTTGCCTTTCATCTGCGTAGAAAACCACTCTCCTGTTTCATTCTTGCCGCTAAGCTCCTCTGACACAATGTACTTTGAAGTTGTGTGTGTGTGTGTGTGTGTGTGTGTGTGTGTGTGTGTGTGTGTGTGTGTGTGTTTATGGGCTGTTTGGTGTACCTTACTGTATGGTGTGTTAAACACAACGTTAACATGTCAGAGGGACAATTCAGTTGTTTGTTTTTGAGGAATGGTCCTGGTCTTTTGAGACTAAAGTTTGAAGTTGTCCTGTCTTTCAGCCAGTAGTGGTAAAGATTTACCTATGTACTCCCTTACTCTTGCTATTTGGCATGTATGTCATCATGCTATTTTCCACATATACCATTTCATAATTTGGCTGTATTAGCTGATACAAGAGCAGTTAAAACAGAAAATAATATCTATGTCAGCCTTAAATGAGGTTTGGCCATCACCATTTTTATAAAAGATTTTTTGGAAGCAACATAAGGCAACTTACATACAGAAAAAAGAGGGCCATGTAGTTGATGATGTGTTGAAGGATTGAGGTTCCTCCCAACTGCACCAAGCGCCTGTCGCCTGCAACTCTGCATCACCTCTATGTGTGGCTGCATCCTCTTCTTTTCCATTCCCTTGTAATACTTAAAGTTGATCTGCCAACCAAAAAGACCCTATAAAAGCCAAAATGTAGATACAGCCCAGTTTCTATCAAACAAGGAACCACTTTAAATGTCTTCCAGTGGTTTGCCAAGTCAAGTTGCTAAAACAAGCAACCTTTCCAAGGAGGATTCATGGTAGCCACAAGAAGCATGATGGTCACTGATTCACCCTATACAAAGTAATATTCATCCTAAAACATGATGACAACAGCGACGCCCCCATTCTTTGGATCAAATGTTGTTATAGCGATTACTCATTTACAAGGAGTGTGTCAAGACATTCAGTTTACAGAGTGGAGTACACACACCATTTTTGAAACATGACTCACCATGATGACCACTAATCCTACCCGAAGATGAAACTGAACTACCAGATTTACATTTCTCACATAACATTAATTCAATTAGTCACGTTCCCACCGCTAAACAAACTGTTTGTTGTTAACCTGATAAAAGGGTCTACATTGGTATGTCTTCACATAGCTAAGTTATAGGTCATTTTCTGGAGATTGCAGCAATACACTGAGTACAGCAGTAGCGCCAAAGTGTTCGTACATACATACATACATACATTTAATTACATTGTTAAACACAAGATATCTGATGCCTCATTAGTTGTTTGAGTGAAACATTGAACCAGGCTTTGCTATTTTTGTTGATAATTTTAATTTTTTATTTATAAACTGGAACCACTTTCAAAACACAGTAACTGTGCTTTATAATAAAATCCACACACATTAACACAAAGAGAATAAGATGAACCAAAAGCCAAAAAACTAAACCCATAATAAAACAGAGTAAAACCAACTAAAATGTCATAAAACATAAAATGAAATCACCAGAAAGCAATTTAAAAAAAAAAGTGGGTTTATAAAAGAGACAGGGTTTAAAGCCCTGCACTGGGTTGCACCAGCTAAGCGCAAGTTCAAACGAAGACTAGTTTGAACGTAAATTGTAACTTAGGTCGGAGTTTACACGCTACTAACATTTTGAGGGTTGCAACAGCTGAAATAGTTCTAACGTAGGCATAAGTTACAACTTAAATCTTACACCAAGCACTTAGTAGGTGTAAAGCTTTTGTTTTCCATGAGTGGCGCTATAAAGGATGACCGACCTGCTGGCAGCAGTCTTGGGTTAGATAACCTTAATAACAGCTACTAACGTTAATCATAACAGTTTTCCAGTTTAGGCTATCATTATGTCTGTTATTATAACGTCACAATTGAATCTACCCATAACATAATGGACTACCCCATGTTGTAGTTGACGTTTCACCACTCAATGTTGTTATTTTGCACTAACGTTAGTAGGGCTGCAGCTATCGATTATTTTAGTAATCGAGTATTCTACCGATTATTCCATCGATTAATCGAGAAATCGGATAATAAATACTTTTGTTTTATTGAAGAGCAATAATATACAATAGTTTGGTTTAATTTTTGGAAAAAGCTAAATGTTTTTGCCTACATTCCTTACAATGTCATCTCTCAAAAAACTAAACATATTAAGTGCATTTAAGTGCCATATTACATTGTTTTTAAAGAAAACATTTTCCGAAATGCAGTAACAACCTCAAACTAAGGCATACATTAAACATACATAAACATTACCTTAAGTTGTGCAACTTAACTTTCAGAACTACAAGTTTCAACCTGAGACTGATCTGTATATAGGCCGATATGTAAATATTAGTTATACTCAACCTATTTTCATTTATATATTTGATTACAATGCTACACAGCTCTGTTACACTTAAGCTAGTAAATTGTTGATCAGCTGTTTCTCCGTGAAGAGAGAGAGCGAGTGAGAGAAAATGGTGCGCAACAATCAATTTTTCCGGCTCTTTAGATTAAATTGTGGTCACCACTACGTATTTTCTTGTCTTTGATTTTAGTAGTTGTTTTGTTTGGTGTAGTTTCATCGTCCATACGACTCTGTGATTTACCTTGGTCTGGTCCGCCCCGTGGAATGGATTATTAAATTAGATTAATTAATTAATTTAGATGCTGAAGCATTGACGTTGTGCTATTATTGTGGTAAGCTAGTTTGATTTTGCAGTAGACATACTGTACAGAGTTTTCGTTTTAATTACGTTTGAACTGATTCCAAACTTTGGACACTTTCTGTTGTTTTCTCCAGCCTGTTTCTTCTCTTAGCCCCTTATGCTAAGGTTAAGGTTGCATAGTTGTCACCTAGCGTCACTGCGTCCACGTTGGGACAGCTATTGGCCGTATTCGGACACTTCCGACCGGACGCACTTTCCGGTCTTTTTTCCCAGTCCTTTACGTTTCCGATCATCACCAAAAATGTTAGCGGAATTATCTATACCCATCTAACAATCTACGTATTCATTTTCATATATGTACATGGACATTTACATGTCTTATTAGTATATGAAAGTAACTTTGATGAGGGAAAGCTTAAGAACGCTTGGCCCACGCTCAGGCGACGCTCGGGAGATGCTCGGGCGACGATTTCTCACTCTAAAAAGTTTATATCTTTACTGTAATGGAAATTAAGGAGCTTTTATTGCATTATTCAGAATTATTGAAGCATGTCATTTTATTGTGAACAATCCCGGTAGTTTTGACAGCATTGATGGGACTTAATACCCCAGAAAAACCAGCAGCGCCCAGTGTTTACAGTGAGGAGATAGCGGTGTCCAGTTATGGCCAAGGGCAGCGCATGGCTAATTCACCGGTGTTAGCTTCCTTTAGCTGGCTCTTGTGAAGTAAAAGCTAAAGTAAATAGTTAAAGCAACACTAGAGAACTTTTCCCGCTTTAGCAAGCAGCTTAATCCCAGGAAAACACCACAGAGAGTTTCAGCCTACATGCACGTTTTAAAAAAAATATTTGTCATATTTAACGAAAATTCGAATCCCAAAATTGAATACCTACCCATTGAACGAATATTCGGATCCAGCCCTACTAATTTCTAATTTATGCTCTCCCTGAGTTGATCTTTTGACTCAAAGCAGTACATGTACAGTTGAGTGACATACTTTAGAAGCATGCTGATAGTCAGTACAAGTATTAATCTGTAATTATATTCCTCACTGCAGTATAACTCTGTATTTATTCTCTCCTAAAAAGGTATTGGTTGGGAGATAAATTAGTGGAAACAAAAATTAAAAGTATGTAAGAGGTAATGATTCCAGCATTTTTTGTTCAGCGATTTCCAATTCCGAGTGAGTCCGATACAAGTCCTGATTGCTGATTTATTTTTCAAGAAGTGGGGAATGACAATGCAACAAAGGTACTTAGCTGGTATCCAACCAGGTTTTGTGGTACCTTTTAGACCACTAGGACGTTCCCAATTTCTTGTTTTCTTTAACATCAGTTTTAAAGAGAGTTCTCAGCCTCTACAAATATTATTCAACCAAAACAATCCAGATCTGCTAGTGTTTTAGTCAGTAAGTATTGTGTATTATTTGTGTTAAAGATCGTAGTGAGTGGGTGGCTGTATAGGACATCCTTTATTATACTTTACAAGAGAGGCCATTCACCTGGCAGATGTTCTTTTAGCACCAACGTATCAATGGACAAGTAGCATTCTAGCAGTAATCTCTGAGCTTTCAGAATACATTCACTATCCTTATTGTCAAAGACTGTCACAGCTGCCTCTGTCCAGTCTTGTACTTCTCCAACTGTGCCCTTTCACCTATTTCTCATATATGCTTTTAGGGCACAGGTGTAGATGGACCGCCTTAAACTATTGGAAATGATACTTACAATCTCCTTGGCTCAGTGTGTGTTTGCCCATATTTGAGAATAGGAAATATACTGGAGCATAGAGATTCATTCCAGAGGAAGAATTACATTTTAGAGCAGCTGATAGAGGTGTGGGTGTTAATCTGCAGATTGACCAATCTGTTACATTCTCACACACAAACAACGATGTCGCAGCGGTCAAGTTTACCCTGTTTCTTCATCCGTGCCTGCATCCCTTCAGAGACCTGTTTCTTTTAGCACTGCTTGATATCAGATTTAGGTCTTATATCTCCCCTTTGAGCCTTTCCGTGAACAATGCAGAACAATATAACCTTTTGAATTGTTTTCTGACAATGATGCCAGTGTGCCTGCTTGAAACCTGCTCTGCAACAACGGACCGTAATTGAACCTAATCCATCGTCTGCGTCATCTGATGCCCTTCTGGGTTGTGTGTTTGGAGTTCTTTCATCATCTTGGGCAAGGAATCTTCAAGCATGTGTGTTTGCGTATAAATATATACCAGTTGCTGAGGAACGATGCCTTTAGCCCTGGCAGTTGCTGGAGGCAGTTTTTCATTCTTTCTGTGAGGCAGAGGTGTGAAAGGTTAGCTTGTGGAGTCAGATGGGTGTTTATACTGGGATGATGATCAGATGCTGCCTGCATCGCTATTGGAGACACCACACCCTTTGTCTAAGTTTAGCCTTGTTTATGTACACACTTAACTTGACATCTTCTCCTCAGCATTCAGCCCAAGGCTTTATCTCAGACTGGATTCCAGTTTTAGCTGAAATGGGAGTCATGTGTTGACTCAGGTCAGAGATAAACAGCTATCTCATATAACCCATGTAAATCTAGTGTTCAGTGTTGGTGTGTGTGTCTTAATATATAAATGAATAGGTATCTATATATATACACATTCTTTTGTGTTTGTTACATTTTCCATTTGGATTATTACTGACATTGATTGCTGATTATTGATAAATGATCATTCATTAGTTTGATGTGTGTTCTTGGTTTTCTTTTTCCAATTGTTTTATCTTTGTGTAATCTTGTGCACAGTAACAGACATGACCATGCTTGTGCATGTTTCATATATGCTATGTCTATGTTTGTGGTGACTGGATAATTTGAGTACTTAAAGCAGTAGGATTTAGATTCTCCCCATTAATCAGGATCAGTGTTCCCTCTGCTAATGATCCATAGGAGACCTCGCAGTCCCCATGCCACTTCCCTCTCTTCCAGTTCCCCGCCTCTGCTTTCTAGGAAAACATGTCTGTTAGCGCTATCACGCTCTCTTTTTTTTTTTTCCTCTCTTGATTCTCTCCTCTCGACTGGGTAACGGGAGACAAATAGGCTTAAAGGGTCCTTGACAAATTTGTTTACGCCTTTCTTCACACAGTGATGGAGAAACTCCTTCACCCTAACACCGCCAGTGGTCCTGGACCAGTACTGGGTCTGAGAAGGAGAGCTCAGTGAGTGCTTAGTTCTCTCGTCTCTCAAAGGCAGCTGTCTGAAGTTGATGTTTGGTATAAAAACCCTACCGTACTCAACAGTCACCACATCAAACCATCCTGCTTCTGTAATGGTGGAATCAAATGTGGAAATAGTTAAAAGTATCGTAAATGTAAGTTTACCTCTCTTGATAAACGCAATTTAGCAGGTCAAATAGAAGTGTTCTAGGTCTACATCAGTGTTGTTGCCAAAATGTAGTGTATTATAGTGGAAAAGGCAATTGTTTGTACAGCATGGAAACATATATTACATCATTCTTAGGTACAAAGAGTCTTTGTGTTCACGGATGGGATTTTCTCATGCAAAAGTTTGCCTCACCAAATATTGTTACAGCAGCTCATGGTATTGTGCTGATTGCTGTGAAAAATAGTGGATATTACATTATCATGTTACATAAATATGAGGTGATAGAAAACTCCATAGCTGAGGCACTCATGTTAGACCACAGCGTTGCTATTAAGCACTTTGTCAGACGCATTTGGGAAGTGCTCTCTACCATGCTAATCCAATTGGCCAGATTGATTAGCAGTTAAAAGCCTTTCTTCCTCTGGTCGGAGCAATCCGTTCCAAATGTTGCCCAGTGGGCTAGCTTTAGCTGGGCTGGCCCACCGGATCAGTTAGTGCCAGGCCCACTTCCTGTGTAGGGTTTCACCGTGCACGATCAATACATGCAGACAGCTAATTGGATGAACACTGACACTCACATTTCTCTTCTCTCCACTTTATGGTCCAGAGAATAAAAGCTGAAGATGGGTTTAAAGGGTAGACTGACCTGTCAGTTACAGTAGGTAATATAACAGCAGAGTTTATGGTAATGTAGTGTGGAAATAGGCTGTATAATTTCTATGTCTGTGTCAATTAAGTGAATGTGGTGTTATTTGATGGACAGTGATCCAAGTGCTGGACTGTAACCTCAGACATCTTCCCTCACTCCCTTCCCATCTCACAAACACACTCAAACAAATCAAATCCTTACCAAATGTAAACACTAATGCTGGATGCCTTGTTTGACCCCTGTTCTCCTCTCTCTCCATCTCCTCCTTATTTGTGTGTTTTTCTCGTCTCTATCCGTTCTGGACAGAATGACCAAGTGTGACGTAAAGAACTACCTGGAGAAGATCTATAACGTCCCTGTAGGAGCAGTCCGTACCAGGATACAGTTTGGTGAGTGTCTTCGCACAAGCATTTCATCCAAATTAAAATCCTAAAGTTGTACTGCAGCTGTTGTGAGTAAATCAAGCAAATGGTGCTCTTAACCTAAGCTCTTAACTTCTATTTATCTCTGTCTCTGCAAATACTGTAAAGTATATACATAGTTAATTTGATAACTTGATTACAAAATAACTTTAACTTCCTACATTAAATAATTATTAAGCAATACATTTAATGTCAAACCATATTGTGTTGGAATTTCATATAAAACAATTTTATACAGTGATATACAAGACAACTCACTACAGCCCAATATTATAAGTGTACTGTAAAATAAGTGTTTCAGCAATCTGTATAGCTCTGGTTCTAATTGAAATGTGTCTCTAAAGTATGAAACATTTACTATCTGTAGGCATGAAAGATGACTGCAAAGAGTTTTAAATAGCTGTGATCAACTTTAATTTATGTTAAAAATTAAACACATTAAATAGCACCCTCGTGAATTAGCCTACTGTTGCTAACGTACATTCATAAATCTTACATAACATTGTCCGTACCCACAGGACATCAGACTGACTTATTGATGCACGCACACAGTAGTGTCCACAAAGTTAGTCCAATGAGGGGATAAAGGAAAGTGTGATAGCGTTCCACGTTAACGCCTTTTCTCTCTCGCTCGAGACCTCTGTGTCCAAGCCGAGGCGCAGAGCGTGGTTACCGCATGCTGATACGTTACTAGTCCAGATAGAGCGATACTATACTGATAGGGAGAGAGAGAGACCGTATCACTACTAATAGGTTGCACGTAGCTAGTTGTTAGTTTAGGACGCAGTTGTCAATTTCCCGTCCCACTAGGATTAGCGTGTGTCTGACAGGGTGGGGGGCGTGGCATCACGATGGTGGCTCTCCATCGTGATTCTGATATCGTCCATCGGCACAACCCTAGTAGTGCTACTAGCTACTGCTTGCTACTATTCAATAGCCCGCGGCCGTTTGGGAACAGAGACGTTTGGGAACAGAGACGTTTGGGAACAGAGACATTTATTAACGTTACATCCACGTTACAGGCTTTACAGCATACGGCCCTCGGGTGTATTATAAGATAATACAAATGATGAATTACAGCCGTTATATCCATTATTACAGCTACAGGAACTCAAGAGAACTGTCATATGAGCTTGCAGTGCAGGGCAGCTCAGCCTGCAACACAATTCTTTTTTTTTGTTGTGACGATGATCGCTCTAGAGTGGAGTCAGAGTTGCATGAATTCCGATTTTGACTTTCCAGACTCGCAACGGATTTGGACCATATATGAAAGTGGCCCAAATCAGAACTGGAAAAGATTGGATGCCATGTGACTTGGGCTGTTTGCACTGAAAAAATCAGATTTGGGTCACTTTTGCCTGCAGTCTGAACGTAGCCTTAGAAAGCACCTTAGTGTCTGAGTTCAAAAGCGAAATGGTGTGATATGAATCACATTTAGTATGCAGCTTGCCAGTTATAGTCTGTTTGTTTGGAGTGACTTTTCTTAGTCGGCATTGTAAGTAAAGGAAGCCGATAAAATAAACTTAAAGATTAAATATGAACTTTTACAGGATTAAATTCAAGTTTGAAGCGGAGCAAAAAAGATGCGACTGATCATCTCTGTGCCATCCCCGAAATAGCCCTTTTAATCAGTTGACGATTTCTTAAATTCAATTTTAGTTATGGTCCATGGAATTCACAGAAGGCTGATTTCTGTTTTAGGAAGCATAAAGTAAAATTTATTTTGTTTTGGAGACTCTTAAGTGGTGGTTAGCGTGATTAGCAATTTCAGCTCGCAATGTCGACGGTCTTCCCATTGACATGCAGCAGCGGGAGGGTTTTCCAGCGGCTAGTTGCGGTAGTGGTTAGCGTGCCTGGCTCTCCTTCCCCCTAACACACACAGCTGCTTATCTGACAATCTGCTGCTGCAGCATTCCAGTCTCCAGCTGTCCCAGGACACCCCACGTTCCCTCCACACACTTACAAACTTGCAGCTTCAGGGCCCCAAGTGCACCATCCCCTTCACATACATCCCAACCCCAAAGTCCCCCTCTTGCCCCCTTATCGAGGATGACCATAAAGCCAAGAGTTTTACTTTACTTAATAAACCTCCTGACTTTTCATTGGTGGAGAAAACTGCTTAAGTTTGCATGGACTGATTTGGGATCTCCCTACAAGTTTAGGAATTTGCAAGTTCATGGAAGAACAGAATAGAGGACATATGGGTGGCTTGAAGTTGGAGAGATGCTGATGGACATGCTAAGAAGAGGAGGCACTAGCTCCCTCTGTGCTATGCCTGAAGGAGAGACTGGGAAGAAAAGGGAGGGAGGAGAGAGGCGTCTAGCTTAGCCTAGCCTACAGTTTGGAGAACCCATTAACGCTGTTTATTAGGGTTGTGTCATTAAAAGCAAGGGGAAAGGGAAAGCTCCTCGGGAGGGTGGATGGAAGGAAAGCAGTGAATTTTGGGGGGACAGAGAAGAAAGGGCGGCTCGGGGCCCCCTGTGATCCCGAGGTGCGTCAGAGAAGGTATCCATGTCTGCGTCAGGAGTTCCACTCCATTGGCAGCGTAAAGAAGGCAAAAGGGAGAGGAGAGTGAGGGGCGCAAACGACCCTTTCTTTCCTCCATGGGCGGCAGGGGTATTTTGGAAGGAGTTGCCATGGTTACCCCTCCGGCCTGGGATTTGTAACGTGATAGCTGGCTGCCAAACCGCAATCTCAAAGAGGGAGAAATTGTGCTTGCGTTTGCGAGTGTTGCATGAAAGCTCTGTCTGTATGTCTGTATGTGTTAGGAAAGGGCTATGTGAATTCAGAGAAACACTTTTTACCTTTTTCAAGGGGTGTAACACACACACAGAGGCACACACTCTTCGTTACCTCTGTCTCCCACCCACAGAGGGGCCTCCAGCTAGCCAGGGGTGCGTGAAGGGGGGTGTTTTACAACCCTGCTCAGGGATTTCCCTGAGCAGTGGGCTGCCTGGCTAGTGATTACTAGTTACACATATGAAAAGAAACTACACACACACACACACACACACACACACACACACACACACACACACACACACACACACACACACACACACACACACACAAAAATTACTCATTACAGCGGAATGTTTCCCTTGTTTTTCATGTCATAAACTGTTCCCATGGCAATGGCCTTTACTCAGAGGGCCTGTTGACTTGACCACCAGGGTCTCATTGAGATAAGAGTTCTAAGGCGGAGATTGATGTTGTGCTCATTATCCATTATTGATACTAGAGTTTTCGTCGTAACGTAAAGATTGAGGTACCTGTGTGAAGTGCCTGCAAGTTTAGTAAAATTACACACACACACACACACACACACACACACACACACACACACACACACACACACACACACACACTCTCGTACTTATACTCACACTCAGCCGATCCCAGAGTCCCCCTGTCTTCCAGACTTGGAGTGGTCTGACAGGAGAGAGGATGATGTCATCATCTTGTCCAGCTGGGGAAGAGGTTTACCTGCTGTCCATTCATCAACAAAATCAAGCTCTGCCCTACCACACGTACACACAAAATATTCTCTGTTCTACAGGGAAATAAACACAAACTTAGTCAATTGTGTGTGGTTCAGATAAGAATGGAACATAATGTGATAATTGCTGTGCAGGTAAATAGATTTCAGGATAGTTCTTTAGTCATTTTGCTAACTGTCACCTAGGGATAGGGATGGACTTTAATCTGACGGTTGTATTCTTGAGTAATCAATTATTCATTTGGTCTTAATACCATGTTATATCAGAAAAAAAAAAAAGTCCATCGCTATTACCTAGTGTTTACCGGTCTTGATGTCCGGTTCACTTTTTGCTGCTTCCAACGTTACGTGATTTTTAATTTTTTTGGGGGGGGGGCTTTTCCCTTTTATTTTCAAAGTGGATAGACATGAAAGGGGGAGAGAGATTGGGGACGACACGCAGCAAAGGGCCGCAGGTCGGATTCGAACCAGGGCAAACGCTCTTACTGGGTGAGCTAGAGGTCGCCCCCCAACGCTACATGATTGCTGGAAATACCGAGCAAACTTTTCTTCACTTTCCTGGAGCACCAGTAGATAGCTGACAGGAACATCGTGTTGAAAAGGTTGAGAAAAAAAGGCTGTACCATAACGCTGGCTCTTCCGTTTCTACCCTCCACAAGAAAAGTCCAGCTTAAATTCACTTAGAGCATTTTGCTAAGAGGAAACTCAATAAAAAGCCATTTTGCCGACATTAAATATCAAACAAAAGCCAGACACTATATTGTATTAAGTTGCTGTGAGCTGTAAATACAATCTCGGAGCTGACCGGGCAAAGACGGCATTTTCATCAGACTCACCCTGGGTCCGTTAATTAAGTGTGCTGCTAATAACATAAATTACATATACACCCACAATTAAATCCATTCTTCAACGTTAACCATCAAGCCACTAGGCCTGCTTGGAAATGAACACCTCTACTAAAGTGTTAAATTTGTTAACGATAATAATGACGAGACGACGCAGCAACGCCGTCGTTAAACGCTGACTGTGGCGATATCAACATGCGATATCATTGACGAAAAAGACAACACTAAAATGTAGCTGAACAAAAACTCTATTTGCATTGCCTTCCACCTTTTCTTACTCTCTCTCTCTCTCTCTCTCTCTCTCTCTCTCTCTCTTTCTCTCTCTCTCTTTCTCTCTCTCACACACATCCTGGAGCCGGCTGAATGTTTGTCTCTGTACTTGGTCTGATTTCTGGTGGTTGATTAACGATTTGCTGATTGTCTCTCATAACGGGCAGGATGGGTAGCACACTGCCATGAGGCAAATGTCTGATTACTCCACATTTTAATTGGGATATTTTGGGATTACATTCTGAATCGGCAACATTCTCTGTCAGGTAAATGTAGTAGTACAATGTCTTCCTCTGATGTAGAAGTACACTGTAAGTCAGTAGTAGGCTATACAGTGGAGTTGCATATTAAGTGGTTTGGGTTTCCTCTGTAAGTAATTTGGGGTACAATTTGGTTCTGGAGAATGCTAGAACCAGCAATACCACAGGCCAAGCAACGGCCCGTTCCAAACGGGCATATTTTGAACGGGCACTGTACTAGTCATTAAAAAAAAATAGCATTGTCTTATTCAGTGAATTCAATACCTTTCAAATCAATGTACTTCATTACATTGATGCAAAAACACTGAAGCAGTCCTGCTCACTCATTAGTAACATTGCCCACCAAGACCCAATACAACTAGAGTTTTTACAGGGCAAGCTACCTCAGTAGAAGCAGTATTGCAGTCTCTAACAGTTTACAAATTTCCTTCGACTTCACGGTATATTGTCAAATTACCCAACCCTACTCCAACCATATTTATAAATGTCACCATCATCACTATGTCCCACTGTCTGCTGTCTCACAACCAGAATTTGCTCATGTTTAGTCATTCCTGTTTACCAACAAATGCATTCCTGCTGTTCTGTTTCTCAGGCTCCAACAAGAAGAGGAATCATCTAAACCAGAAGGTTAAGCAGCCTGACTATAAAGTAGCCTACGTTCAGCTGGTGAGAAGACACAAACACACACATACATGAACATATAGGGCCCTATCTTGCACCCGGCGCAGCGCAAAGCCCGACGCAAGTGTCTTTGCTAGTTTAAGACCGACGCAGTTGTCAATTTCACGTCCAGCACACACGTTGTTTAAATAACAAATGCACCTGCGCCCATCTTTGCGCCCATGGGCGTGCTGGTCTTACAGGGAGGTGTGTTCAGGTGAATTCTTGGTGTATTGTATCTTGAGGCAGCGGGAAGTGATCGCGCCATTGACCAACAAAAACCTGGTCTAAAGTCAGTAGTGCAGCATTTCATTGTTATTTTAACAGCGAATTAGTAAAATGTGCCTACGCTTATGCACAGCGTGCACACACTATGCTTGTTACACACACAGGGAAGCGCAGCAGCACACAAACATGCAAAAGATTACAAATAAAAATATTACGGTGCAAATCCGCCATCATAATAGCAATGCGCCAAGGTACAAACATGCCTGGCTTTTAAAGGGAGATGACACTCGCGGAACACTTTTCGCCCGTGGCATGTAAACAAAAAAAGAGAGAGAGAGAGAGAGAGAGAGAGAGAGAGAGAGAGAGAGAGAGAGAGAGAGAGAGAGAGAGAGAGAGAGAGAGAGAGAGAGATGGTTAATCTAATGTTACGGATCGGGCCGGTCAGATCATACAAAAGTAACGTTCTGATTAATAGCGGTTGGGTGAAATAATACACACGAGGAAAATATTAGGTGAAAAATAAGGTGGAAGATGATTAGCCGCCTGGTCCTACCAGACTCTCGTACATTTCATTTGTACAGAGAGTCTGGCCACTCTCTATTGACAAGTGTTAACTTCCTTGAAGGTGGGTACTCTGTTGAAGTTTAAAACTATTGGATCTGCCCAGAGCCACTCTGGATCTGCCATAACCAATTGCTAATGTTTGGTCGTGACGTTGGCTTAGCATCGCTAGCGTTAGCCTTAGCCAACTCCTTCACCACTAACGGAGCGAGCTGGAAAATAAAATCAGACTTTTCCCGAACCCCGTGGGGAGGAGGGCCACAACATCATGGCCACCAACACAACTCAGCAAAGATTTGTTCTTGCTCAGGCTTTAACTTCGGGATATTTGGCAGCATTGCCACAACGGACCGAATGGCTTCGCTCGCATCCTTCTCCGCCGCCATTATGGAACTACAACTCTAGCGCACGACCTCAACGTCATCGTTCTCAGCCACTCCCTCTGTTCGCTGATTGGATCGGTAAAGATTTGGCCGGAGAAAACCAAAGAATATACCGCAAACCCAGATGGAGTACTGAAAGAAAATGAAAATTGAGCGGAAGTACGTAGGAGGGCGGAGCCAGGCTAAAAGATGATAAACTTACCGGCAGATTCGGATAAAGAGCCGATCAACGCATTAATAATAGATGGAGTGCGTTTGTGTTTGTGTGCATATGATATAGGCCTAGCTTTTGTATTTGTATAGTTCTTTTCATACAAACATTTGTAATGTTTTACACTAAAATAGCCTTTTAAAGGCTATAGCCATACTGTGTATGTAGGCTATAGGCTATTATTCGGGGATGCACAAACTGAGAATTGGGAGACCCCTCCACAATAACGTTCGGTCTCTCTCTTTCTTTCTCCACTCAGCCCTGTGTTTTTTTATTATTGTGGGGGCTGCATTATTAAACCCAAATCTCAGGGGGAAAGAGCATTTTGGGGGCCTTGAGCCTTCAGCTTTTGTGTCATGTGCGATTTTTGAAAGGGAGACTCGCCAGGTGAGGGAGGTGAGACGGGTTAGTTGATGCTCCCGCGTAGAGCCCTGAGGGGCAGGCAGCCTTTGAAGCTGAGCTCGCAAACTCACTGACACACAAATGCAGGTATGAACAGACGCACAACAAAAATGAACATCAGTGTGCACAAATGCACCAAAAAAATATCAACGAGAACTGTTCTTTTACCTGTCATTTCAAATTGTTTCATGAGAAAGCCTCTCTTGCACACAAATCATGCAGCCCTACCTTCCTGTGCGGTTCACACACTCTGGCTGCACTCTTGAGAAAGCAGCAGTCTGGGTTCTTGCAGGGCCTGAGGGTGAAAGGTCGTCTTTGGTTACATGCCAGACTTAATACAGGAAATATTGAGATATGGTTATCATCTGGTGTAGGTCTCCTATCTGTGCTCGTGTGCCATAGATGGGATGTGAGAACTCTACGGAACTACTACAGATTATTTTCATCGTTGATTTAATCTGCTGATAATTTTATTGATTAATCGAATAGTTGTTTGGTCTATTAAATGTCAGAAAATGTCTGTCTGTGTTTTCCAAAGCCCGAAAGGACGTCGTCGGATGTCTTGTTTTGTCCACAACTTAAAGCTATTCGGTTTACTGTCATAGAGGAGTAAAGACACTAGAAACATGTAAGAAGCTGGAATCAGGGAATTTTTACTCTTATTTTCATAAAGAATGACTCAAACGATTAATCGATTATCAAAACAGTTGGTTGATTAATTTAATAGTTGACAACTAACTGATTAATTGATTAATCTTTGCAGTTCCAGAGCAATTGTGTGTGTGTGTGTGTGTGTGTGTGTGTGTGTGTGTGTCTGTGTGTGTGTGTGAAGGGACACTCCCGATGGTGGTGTGTCAGCCCAGACTCTCTCATTGCATCACAGCAGTTCACACCTGTGTTTGAAGTGAGATTTGGGTCAGGAAGGCCCATTCCATCTTGCCAATGTTTGAAGTCTGTTCCTCTTTGAAATCAAACAAACCTCCCTCCAAAATGTAAAAAAAGAAAGTCAGTGTTTTAATGCGCCTTTGATGCAGACGTGAAAAGCAATGGGCCTTTGTTTTGTGCCTGCCGTTTTGATCTTGCCCAGATAAATCAACAGTGGTGTAGACGCTTGTTTACGCCGCGCCGCCCACCCGACTGGGAGCCATCCATCTTGAAACGGATGAATAATGAAAATTGTCTAAACACGACAATTTGAAAGAGGATACATAATTGAAGCAGCTATGAATCTTTAAGAGGGGAAACTTCCTCTTGTCTCACACCAAGGACATGGCCTGTGATTTTGTGTGCGTCTGGAATTCCTAGCGGAGTCAGTAGTGATGCTTCTGTCTCACCAGATGCACACGACGATGATAGGTGTGAGGATGCTGAACAACACACACACACACACACACACACACACACACACACACACACACACACACACACACACACAAACACGTACAACCCCAGAGGACTGATGTTTTTCCTTGACTTTCATTCGCTCTGTAGTCGCAATCACGTCGCGGTTTTCTGGAGTCATGCTCATTTGACGGTGAACAGCGGGCAGATATGCTCAATGCAGGCTCTTCGTGCTTAAAATGGCTTTGATATAAAACCGAATATCCGGCCTATTTCTCTGGCAGGTTTTTGGAAAAAACATTCTCTCTCAACTCCCTTTCCTACCCTCACGCTCTCTCTTGTGTACACACACACACACACACACACACACACACACACACACACAGAGCCCCAGAAAACCCTCCTTTCTTTTGCAGCGGTGGGTAGAAAACAAGATTGTTCCTAATTGACTCCACATGTGGGAGAGTGTTCTGTGGGTCGATGCTCCCCCATTTTACCCTTATCCTTCCCTCTCCCCCCTCTACTCCCTCCATCAGCTAATATTGCAGTAATAACGTTTGCTCTCTCTCTCTCTCTCTCTCTCTCTCTCTGTCTCTCATTCCTTACTCTTGGTTTGTGGTTAAGGGGAGGCCTCCGGTTAGCAGGGTTCCGTGACGGCCGTTTTCCTCAGGCTTAGGGGGGACCCCAGTAACGGGGAAGTGTGTGTGTGTGTGTGTGTGTGTGTGTGTGTGTGTGTGTGTGTGTGTGTGTTTGTGACAGGGTGGTGGGGGTGACAAAAACAGCAGTAGAAAATAAAAAATCTTGAGTCTATCAGACTGCTTTTAGGTCTGGCTGCACATCAATGGGACTGGTGTGTATAGAGTTAAACAGCTTTCATGCACCGCTAGGACTAGCTGAGTCTAAAAGGGCTAAGTAACCGCTACGCTCAGGGTAACGCTTGTTTCCGATTTTCGCAGTGAACTCATACTGTTCCATCTATTTGATGATGTAAAGGGCTGATGTTTGGAAAATCCAATTCTGCATTGCACTTTTTGACCTCTGTTGTAGACATTACTTCATGATGTACAGTAGGCGTAATTACATTTCTTGTCTGGTTCACTATACCTTTTGTATAATGACATTTTTCTCAGGTTTTAAGAATATTTTAGTATTTACAAAGCAAGCCACATCGCCTTTTAATTATCAGGAAAAATTTTAGCATTTCATCTTTCATAGTTGACTTGAATGCGCTTGGTAGAGAAGACTTTTTTTTGCAACTTATCATGTTTATAATGCATGGCAGACCGTGTGGTTTACCCTCATTAAATTCTCTTAGCCCATCTCATAGCTGAAGTACACCGTGCCACCATTTCCGGTTAGACCCAGTCTGGTGCTTTTCATAAAAGAGAGGGCACTCCAATTCTGAAATTACAGTAATTTTGAATGTTTTCAGTCATTGTTCTGCAACATTATTGTCAGTGAAACATTTACGATAAAGTACTCTCTGCCTGGCATGCAAATGAAAAGGCTGTGGTGAGTTTTGGTCAGAGGACGAGTTTTTCTCTCTCTTTGGAGTGGCAGCTCGTTTGCAAGCGAGCTTTCCTGGCTGGTGCCAGCTGCAGCACTTCAGTGGGCTGAGTGCTCTGAGTGCATGTTGATAGCTCCCGGTGGGTGACGCTGTGAATATATGAATGGGATGCCTGACCAGTCTCAGCATTTCTGAATGATCCCGTTTAGTGCCACATTGTGCTGTAAATGTCAAATGCATGCTATAAAAGAAACCATGTCCATTCAGCAGATTGTCCACAGCTGGTCAGTTTGATCATCTGACAACATGCTCTATTTTGCCATTGCTTACAGGATTTTTGAAAAATAACTCTGATTTTATTTATTATTTTTCATTTCATTTGCAATTCTGTGGTTGAACCTCCGTTGCATTAAAGGGAACAGTTTTGAAAATATTTAGAAAATTACATTTGGAACATATTCCTATTACAACTATATTAAGGCGCAGCGATTTGTTTTCTGTGTGTTGAGTTCCGCATTGGCACGTCCAGGCACCTGTGGGATGCTTGCAACCATTTAACAAAACAAATCTACACTAGTTAACTGTTGTTTGACAGTCTATATACATCTAAAAAAAAAAAAATCACAGAGAGACTAGAAGTCCATGTGCATCAGCAGTCCTCTGGGCTCGCTGTAAACATCATCGTAAGTCTGTCCTTTTGTGGGGCGTGGTAGCATAATTCCCACACAAGCTCCATTCAACTGAGTTTATCTGTAGACAAAAGCTCAGTTCATATAGTCAGAGGAGAGTCTGAATCAGGGCGAAAGTAGTGAAAGTAGATGATGAGGGAAAACTGTAGCAGAAGGGAGAGCAGGCACACAGATGGTCCAAGGTGTTGTCACGATGCCGACCTTTAAGTTGTCATGAAGTGAGCAGATAGTTTTGTTAACACATAAACCAATGATGTCATTGTTTTGATAGCAGTCACGAGTTAGTTCTCCACATCTGAGGACAACCTAGATCCAGTTACACATACAGTATCTTTAATGCTTAGAGGTTGTATTTACTTCCTTACGTTACACACAAACTTAAACTACTACTTTTTATATTCTTGTGGGAACATTTACATGCACGCACGCGCACGCACTCACACACACACACACACACACACACACACACACACACACACACACACACACACACACACACATAGCAGAAACTGCTCATTTAGCCTATTATTGGTTTTTCATTAAAAAAAAAAAAAAATCATAAAAATAGTAAATAAGGTGTCAGGGTTTCTCTCCAGGGGCCTGGCCACTGACAGCAATGCAGCAAACCAGTCGCACCAGTCAGATCCCCATAGCAGTGTCCCGACCTGGCGACCACAGAACAAAACAAGATATGGGTTTGGACCAACAGTTGTAGAATAAGTGGTAGCTTCATTCAAATTGCTCATTTCTCGTGTTTCTTTCTGTCACTTTCTCCACCCCCGCCTGATCCACGGGGAAGGCATCACTTGAAGAGAACAGAGCGAGAGAGAGAGACAAATAGAGGGAGAGACTAAGTGGCAAACATGGAGGAGTTATGACACTGCTAAAAAGGTGGGGGGGGGGGGGGAAGGGAGAGGGAGAAACAGCTGGATTGAGAGTGATTATGAGAGGTAAGCTGTGGCCAAGTTTGACTGACACTAGATGGCAACGTTTTGCTGTACAGCTTCTCTCTGTAGCCTCGTCTTATCTCCTATCTGTTATTGACTCCTTGTTGCTTAACAATAGACCCTCTAGGGTGTGTGTGTGACTGTGTGTCTATCTGGCTGGGCTGGGGGGTGGGTGGGGGGGGGTGGTGGTGGAGGTGGAGAGGGGTACAGGATAGGGGGGGTGCAAATCCCTGTGATCCCACCCCTCCTCCTGTTCACGTTCTCCGTTCTGAGCGAAGCTGGAGGTGCTGAATCAGGCGGTCGGGTCGAGGGGGAAATCTTGCTTATCTGTGTGGAATTTTATTATTTTCAACTATTTGGATCATCGTGGCTCCCACTCTCCTTCCCTCCCTTTTCCTCCTTCCCACCTTGTCACGCAAACACAGGCTTTCCTCACACAGCCTTGTCTGTCTGCCTGCCTGCCTGCCTGCCGCTCTGCTTCCTTCCCTTCCCTGTGCTGCCTCACCCTCGCTTATCACGGCAATTAACATTTTTAACTTCTGCCACTTTTCCACCAGTGCTTTCTTCTCCTCTGTGTCTGTCTCATTTTTGTCTTTCACATAGGGCTGGGCGATTAATCATATGAAAAATGCTATTTCAATTCATACCACTAGTAATTCTTACATTACATGTTTCTCCTGTATGCCAGGCTGTTTTTCAGTAGCCTAGAATACAGTAACTAGTTGTTGTTGTTGAAATTTGAAACTCTACTGCCCAGCAAAGGGAAGTTGGCAGTGTCTTGTTCATTTTAACCAACCACTCTGGACAGTTACATTTAAACAAAATGCACAAACACATGGAACATAAAAAATGAAAACAAAATGAGTCTAAAATCAATAAATATGCAAAGATTTTATCTAACCCCAGTTCTAGCAACATTTTGCTCATACTTGATAAAGGGTCATATTCTGTTGTTTTTAACTTACACTAATAGAATGATGATGCTGACAGTCAAAAGCATATACTGCACACACAATGTTCACACACGATGTTCTGCTCCACAGCAAAACACCACATATTTATACAGTCACCACAATTATCACCACAAAACACAATGTGATGAAGCTATCAAGGCCAAGTAAACTTTCCCAGATGATCTAACAGAAAATCTCTGCTCTCTAACTGCCAAACTAGAGCCTTATTCGGTGCATCACTATGCCCAGTGAGCTCCTATAGGCCCAGCGACATTACAGATGCAACATCTTTATTACATGTTTTTACTAAGAATTGGGAGAGAAAATTGTAGTACCAGTTCTATGTGAGAAAGTCATGATTTTCCTTTTATCCACAGTCCTGCAGCCCTACTTTCACTTAAATGTATCTGTCAGCATTCTAGGCGTATAAATCTTCGGAAGGAAGGAATGGGCTGATACACTAATTAGTGTGTGTGTGTGTGTGTGTGTGTGTGTGTGTGTGTGTGTGTGTGTGTGTGTGTGTGTGTGTGTGTGTGTGTGTGTGTGTGTGTGTGTGTGTGTGTGTGTGTGTGTGTGTGTGTGTGTGTGTGTGTGTGTGTGTGTGTGTGTGTGTGCGCATGCATGTATGCTGGTGGTGAGCCTAATAAGAGGAGAAGCTTTTCTTGGCAATCAACCTTCGCTGAAAGGCCCACCATCTCCCTATGTGTCTCCTGATTTGGAAAATTCACCCCTAAGTAAAATCCTGTTTGGCTGTGTGAGAGTGCATGTGTAGGTTTCATAAGAGCTCAGTGGAGAGAGAACATGAATTATAGAGAACTGAGCAGGGTCTTAAGCATCCGGTTTGGAATCTCACACGCAAACCTTTTTTTGAATGGCTTCAGTCGAGGCTCCCTGTTTTCTCTCTCACACGTTTGACTCTTTACGCCTGATTTAGTTCCGATGATACAAGCTTTTAATGAACGTGCGGCAGAAGGATTGTCACGGCAAATGTTTATCAGACATTTATATCAAGACAAAACAAAAGAAGGAAAGCGGGGAAAAACGTCAGGGGAAAAAAAGCAGAACAGTACAGAAATCTAGTGTGATGTACTGTAACATCAAACATCTCTTTCTCCGTCTTTCCTCTTGTTTTCGATTCATTCAGCATCTTTTCTCATCACTAGGGGTTAGGGCTGAACGATTTTTGAAAATAATGTAATTGCAATTTTTTTCAAAAATATTGCGATTGCGATTCGATATGCAGTTATTTTTTAATCTCTTTGTCTTCTGTATTATTCAACAAAATCTAGCAATAAATCATTGTATAGTATGAACAACACAAGATTAGATAGATTAAACAAACTGTTCTTTCCTGGAGGCCAGGCATGTATTTGATGATGAAATTAGGTGATGCATGAATTTATATGAAATCTTTTATTTAACTACTTCAATCACAGTAGTATATTGAGCACTGACCAAGCCTGGTGTAAACATTCATATGCAAGTCAGAAACAAATCACACTAAAGTGCAGATTGCAGAAATATAAAAACAAATGTGGCTTTACCACACTTAGTAGTATTTAAATTATTTAATTATTATTTACATAGACATATGTAAACGTGGATTGCACTTTTTAAACACTGTCTTTGAACTTTACTAGACAGTTAAATAAGTAAAAATATATACACAGCGCACAGAGAGGAGTTGCCTCCAGCCCCTCCCTCCCCTCATGAAGTCCACTCCATATCTTTATAACGGCGCTAACCGCTAACCGGAGCTAACCGCTAACTGGAGCTAACCGCTATCAGAGCTAATTGTTGCTAACCGAGCCTTCAGTTCTGCGTGCCTGTATTCATTAACTGCATGTATGGACTGGAGCCCGAATAAAACCTTTACAAGTTTTAAACTACAACTCAGAGTTGTTTGAATGACAGAAATCTGCCTAAGGTACGGAGTACCGTTAGCGTGCTAAGTTGATGGTTTCTCTGCGGAGTGCAGACTGATTTGCTCTTGTGAGTCACGTGACCAAATCGCAGCCTTTGCGATTAGGAAATCGCGTTTTAACATATCGCCATATTATCGCAAATGCAATTAATCGTTCAGCCCTGCTAGGGGTGTACCGATCCGATATTAGGATCAGATATCGGCTGATACTGAAAAATTAGCTGGATCGGGGATCGGAAAAATTAACAGATCCAGGGGCCTATCCAGTTTGTTTTTTTTCCTTCGTCACAGCACTGGGACCCCTGTTAACTGCCTACCCTTCTCACTCATGGTAGTAACTTTATAACACAACAATTAATAACTCTCAACTAACTCTCTTTAAAAGGATAAAACACCATAGCATATAACAATTTGTGACTTAAACACTTATACTAATTATACTAACACTAATAATTTTACATTTATCCCCTTTAAAACCCTTTTGTCTCAGAACTGTGGCCTCCAAATGAAAAACCAAAATCTTGCTAACATTGTAGCTGCTAGCCTATCTAGCTAGCCAGGTAGCATAACAGTCTGTTAAGCTGGGAGAGGATCCGGTCGGTACTGCACATTCAAGAACCGAGAAGAAAGTTAGCTAGAGGATGAAGAAAGACCGGAGATACACCAGAACGTGTGCTCAAGAGAGGAGCCGTCTGTTGTTTCGAAGTTTTTGTTTAAAAAAAATCGGACATAATTTAGCCACTGTTGTTGCCCGTTGCGCTAATGTTACCGTAACGTTACTCGGCCGTGCTAACGTTACCGTGCTAACATTACTGTGCTAACGTTAAAGACCTGTCACTTCAAGCATGTAGAAGAGCAACGTTGTGAACGCAATCCACCTGCGGTCCCGCTACAGACCGCTGAGAAAGACGGGTTCAGAGCAATGATTAAAACACTGGATTTAAGATGTCTTGCCTCGCTGAAATACGTCCACCAACCTACTAACATTATTCAAACGGCGAAGGAGGCTGACAGCGGAGCTACGTTCAGTCGCCCACTACAACCTAACTTACCTGTGGCCAAGGTAGTGTTTATACAACTAGCTTACAACTATTTTATTTTGAAAGGGGAAAAAATGTTAAAGTTGTTTGTATGTGTAGGCTATTCATTCGATTTGAGTTTATTTTACTACTTTGCACAATAAAAACAGTTTAGCTTCTGTAACTGTTTCATGGATTCTCCTTCATATAAAGTTATTGTATAATGTCTTGGAGCCAAACCCTTTAGTAATAAAAGCTTTTAGTAAACATGATGACATTAACATGTTTTTGTGATTTTCTATGTACTCCTGACAGTAGAATAAGCCATTATAAACCTATATAAAGGTGGCCCATTATTGTTATTTATTTAAATTTATTTTAAGAAGTTTGATTACATTATATTTTCGATTTGAATGCACAATTGATTTTTAAATAACAAATAAGAATTCAATACATTATATCTATGTTATTTTGTCTTAGTTAGGAAAGTAATGTTTAGTTAGGAAGGTCTGGTGCCTTTAGTCTCTTCCACATGGTGGAAGGAAGGCATAAGGTGGAAGGTATACAGTTTATTATTAATTCAGCAACGGTATCGGATCGGTATCGGTTATCGACAGATACACAAAGCCCTTGCATCGGTATCGGTATCGGGACTGGAAAAAGTCGGATCGGTGCATCCCTACTCATCACCCTCATTTCCTCCCACATTTCCTCCAGGTTTCCCTTTTAGATTGCCATGGCAACACACACACACACACACACACACACACACACACACACACACACACACACACACACACACACATGCATGAGTGCATGCTTGTAACCTTTCTTGAATACCCCTGACCTCTTGACCTGTAATGACACAGCTGCCACTTTGATCAGCCAATCACCAATGCGGCGCCACCCAGGTTCTCAGTGGGGCTGGCACTGGCCTGATAAAGTCCTCTGATAGGCCCCTGCTGATGCATTTCCTGTTTTGGTATTGCTTCTTCATTTTTTATTTTCTCCACCAGCTGGTCCCCACATTCCTCAGAGTCAGGGAGGGGGCAGAGGCATTGCCTGCATGTTTATGTTGCCTGCGTGTGTGTGTGTGTGTGTGTGTGTGTGTGTGTGTGTGTGTGTGTGTGTGTGTGTGTGTGTGTGTGTGTGTGTGTGTGTGTGTGTGTGTGTGTGTGTGTGTGTGTGTGTGTGTGTGTGTGGTAGCCTAGATAGTTGGGTCTGGGGCCAGGAGGGGGGGGTTGGGTATGTGAGGGTTGTTTACATGCGTTGGTGAGAGAGAAATGGGGTACATTGTGGGGGTTGGGGGGAGGAGGAGGGGTGGGGGGGGGGGGATCGTTGAATGACATAGATGGAGGGGATAATGATAGGGAGCAGCTGTTTATGTGTGTGTATTTGTGTGTAATGGGGGGTGGTTGAGACAGGCGAGGTTTAGGTGTGATTTGGCTCTAAGGTACAGAGGTTGGGTTGGCGTCTTAGACAGAAGGCTATATGATTCACCGTTTGTTGTTATTACTAATATCGACAGATTTGGTGGTGTTATTCTTGGCTGTTTTTGTTGTTGTTGTTATCTTCCGAGTGTCCAGTTCAAGACCAGATGGATGTAAACGTCTTTGTGGGTGGCTGGGTGTGTATTTAGATGGTGATGATCTTTTCCTCAGAGCTCTGTTACCAGGGTCCAATGTCTCCAGTAGCAGGCCGGGAGCAGACATGCCCAGACATGAAAACTACCCTGCATGCACGCACCCACACACGCACACTCAAACACACACACGCACGCACGCACGCACGCACGCACGCACGCACGCACTTTCTCACTCACACCCTCGGTTTGTCTCTGGGCAGAAGTATGTGCTTATGTATCACTGGATGCTCTGCACTAAGGACGTCAGAGGGTCCCTGCAAAAGATCTTAAAGCATTTTCAGAGCCGGTGTTTACCCACCTGCCTGACTCCTGCTTTTTGTCTCACAAAGCACGTACACATTAGGGCTGGGGATCTCTAGGTACCACACAATCACATATAAGTCTCTGCGCATCTTGATGCATCTTAAATACTTTGTCTAACTGTATAACCACATTAACAATAACATAATTGTTAATATTTATCATAAAAGTGTCAGATGAATTGACAGTACTTCCATTACAGGGATTAAATCACAGAGCCAAATCTGATATAACTTGGTACTCCGATAAGGTATCAATACCAATCCAATGCAGTACTTTTTAGAAATATTTAAAAGAAAATTCCTCCGTGCACGTAACTGATTAGGATATTACTATCTACACATCACTTCTTTGCTTAAAGTAGACACGAGTTCATTCAGCCTCCTTATTTAAGGGTTGTGCTCATATGTTGTTTTGCATCGTAATTATATTGTAAGATTTAAAAAAAATAAAAAATGCAGTGGTTCCACCATTTTCCATCATAGATTTAGATTTCCTACCTAAGTATGAGGGATTCACAGGAAAATGTTTCACGTAATCCAATGCAATTTTGGCCAATTGATAACAGCCTTGCTGTTTACTGTTGACTGTCTTTACATCAAAGCAGAGCTGTATTTAGTTAATGCTAATGCAAACGGAACATATTTTACCTTTTTTTACCTACTTCAAATTAAAAGCATTAAACTGGTGAAACACTGCTTTCATTGTGAAGCAGCCACCGTAAATGCAATGTGGTTACCAAAAAGGCGTCTACAAAAAAAATTACTTCCAACTCTTTTTATCCACTTCATAAAATTCTAAATTTGTCAATTTGGATGGAAGGAAAATCCCAAAAGGCCACTTTGTCTCAGTCAACGTGTGGTTTTGGCAGAGCATATTGTTAAAACGTAAATTAAATGTGGTTAGGCAAAAAAAAAAAAATAGATCTATTAGCAGAATGGCCCCTAAAGCCGCCTACGCACGGTAAAACCACGAGGTAGGGCGCAGAGCAGAGGCAAAGCGCAGAGCAGGAATACGTCATCGTTGCTTCTGGAATTGGTTGTGCCTTGAAAGGTCAGGGGCAACGAGGTCAAAGTTGAAATAATTCGAACTTTGTGCACAGCGCTTGGCGGCAATTCCGAGCGCTGCGCGACGCCAAGTTGGGCGGCACCGCTCTCCCAGTAGGAAAACAATGGAACAGCCAGCGCACAGCGGTTTTACCGCGGATCATGTGTCGACGGCTTAAAGGAGAACTCCGGGCAAGTTTCTACCCTCTTAGCTGCTAGCTGCCGTCTGGGATGAGTGAGTGTGTTCAGCCAGGCTCCGGTAATAATCATCACGCAGCAGTTCCATGTGTATTTGTAGCATATATATCCATTTTGTGTGCGGTCGTTGGTGAATATGAGTCTCTGCAGTGGCGAATTGTGTGGTAGTTTCCTTAGCCAGGCTAGCAGCCCTGACCGGCATCCAGCTTCTACTTCCACCCTGCCTCCCTCGCCTGCCGCGCTGACAACAATCCACCTGCGCCCGCTGGTCTGGTGGAAGTCCTCCAGAGGACAGTTCATGCTTTCGCGGCAAAATTTTGAAGTTTATTCCCCCCTCAAAAATAGGTAATTGAGCACTGTAGTGGTTAACTGCCGTTTTAGCTGAGTGGGAGCTCTCGGCATTAGCTGCAGCAGCTCCATGTTGCTATCACTGATTCGGCTCGTTTTTTTTGCTATCGGCAGTACTCCTATACGTATAGCAATCAAGATTAACGTAAAACTTGCCCGGAGTTCTCCTTTAAGACTCCAACATTTGCCCACAAAATCTAATGTTACGGCGGTATATACAGTAAAAGCATAAAGAAGCTGCCGGTCCGAGGCGAGTTAGTGATTATTAACCCAGTCCCGGGGGTTGGAGTAAACCTCTGAATTCCGATTTAAAGGACAAATCCAGCGCAAAATGAACCTAGGGGTTAAAAACATGTGTCCGAGTTCGACCAGTTTTATCGCAAACCGCTAATTACCTCATAACGCTAGTCGTCGGGGCATGGCTAAAGTAAAAACCACTAACAAGGCTCAAATAGCACCACACTTCCACGGTAGCACAATGAGGGTCCCTACATGTAAACCGAAGCATTGAGAACTTTGTGTACAGACAGTTTATTAAAAAGATAGTTTAGAAAAACAGTACCGTTCACGTATACAGGGGGGCGCCATCTTGGGAAAACAGTCCGACCAGCCGAACGCCATGCATATATTTTAATAAACAGATATAATTCATGCATTTCCATGTAATTACATTTCACAAACGTAATTCCTATTGATTCCCATTGGGAAACCACGGACCATGGGAGATGTCAAGTGACAGTTCGGCTCACGTTGCACGGCCTTGTAGCCTTGTTAGTGGTATAGAAATAGCGATTTTCTTTTTACTTCACCCGTGCCCCAACGACTAGCGTTATAAGGTAACTAGTGGTTTGCGCTAAAACTGGTCACATTCGATTAGCATGAAAACAAATCCCAGAGAATGGTTGAACTCGGACACGTGATATTGTTATTGTCATTTTGCGCCGGATTTGTCCTTTTTAAGAGGTTTTATGCATCAATGCTGAATCAATAATCACACAGTAAGCAGTTACTTTCCCCATGACCACATGTACATGTGTGCACACAAAACATGATGTAAACATTGTCCAAAATATTGTCTTTGTCCGTCATGTGTACCATAGGCCATTAATGTGAATGACATGGAAACGCACACAAACATATGCTGCTGCAAGCCAAAGCTGACCAAGTTATTTGGCTGTTGCTGAGCTGTGGAGGAGATGTCATTGTAATTGGAGGGAGGGCCGGGGTCATGACCCTGAACAAACCCACAGCAGGATGCTATTGGTTAGTGTTCTCCTCAACGCAGTTTTGCTCTTTCTCTCAGCTGTTGCTTTGCTAAATACCTTTCAGGCTCTCATTTCATCTCAACAACTTCCTAACCTGACCTGTTTCATTTACTTTTTCATTGTTTTTTCTTACATCTTCCTATTGAATCATTCTTACCTCACTGCCTTTTCTGAGAGAACAGTCCAGTTTTGTCTACTTTTTGGTATTGACTTTCTTCACGCCTTCACCCTCCCTTCTCTCTCACTCTTCTGTTCCTGGAATGGTTTTACCAGAAGGTCTGGACGGAGGAACAAGGCAGAGTTGTGTGTGTGTGTGTGTCTGTGTCTGTCTCAATCAATGAGATAAAGTGAGAGTAAATGTGTGGCCCACCCAGGGGCCTGGCAGCTGGAGCTGTTTACAGTCATCAGGCTAGTCATCATCTCTTCTCCTCTTCCAATCCTTTCTTCAACTGTTTCTTCTCTGTGATTGCAGATAAAAAAGCACCCATAGATTATGCACTATGGGGCTATGAAACTATAGAGTAGAGCTCCACAATATGAGCACAGGATTCTCTGTAGGTGTGGGTATCTAACCTAAGATCAACAATGGGACTGTGTTGGACTGGACTGATACAGTTGATCTCTGTAGCTTTTTTAGGGCGTTTTCAGATTTGGCCTGAATACTTGAGTGCAAACTTAGGTTTCTGTCTTTTAGCCTTTCAGAGTGGAGAGTCATTACAGTGGTTTTTGTTAGTATACATGACGCAAGACCACTTTATAAGACTGCACTAGGCTTGGGCAATCTCTAATATTTTCAAATTATCCAATCGTGGTTACAAAAGATCGCCGATAGGCTACATTGAACACGTAATTGGACATAGCATATTATGCATATGCTGAGCGGGTTTCACTTTCATCAATGAAACTGGCAACACCGGCTCGGCTGTCCTGTCTCCTACTTGGCTGACGTGCTGACATGCTTTTGTTTTGATAGCGTCTTGCTTCGGTAGCTTGACACAGTTATTTTTGTCATATTCTTCATTACAGCGGCTAATTATCCACTTTACATTTAAACCCAAGGTTCCACTAGTCTACTCAAGCACTCATAGTGCTCTCCTTTTAGCGACTTTCTAGCTAATCCCGCCGTTATTTACACGGTGTTCGCTCTGTTAGCTGCTTTAGTTTAGCAGTTAGCGGTGGCTTCTCTCACTCTCCAGCTCTCTGTTGATCAGCGTGTCAAATGTTTAGCTGTTCCTCTGCCTCCTAATGTGATAATTATGTAATAACTGTAGTTATAGGAGGCAAAGCTCAGCACCAGGGAAACTCGATCGTTAACTGCTGTATCTTAGCCCCCAGTAACGTTAATGGGTGCGGGCTGACCTAATGTAATGTTAGCTCCCGTCCCTTGGCAGCAGCCGGGAAGGCAGGGGGGCTGGGTGACTGTCTGAAAGAGGCACAGCCCATCAGATGTCCAATGCATGGAAAAAAGACTGCAAACTCCTTTGTAATTAACGTTACCGCTCCACCAGAAAATTAACAGTAGGGCTCAGATTCTAGATATTACAGTTGTGATAGTAAGTTAGTTAAAATCGCTTTAATATATGTGTAGGAAAAACCCAATCACCCATCATTACTTCAATCGGCGATATACGACCTGATTGCCGATCGGCACAAGCCTAGACTGCACCACGTTTGAGCTTGCACACTTCACGAAACAGGGTCAGGGAAGACCGCTGTGAAAAACACCCATCCTACTTTTAGTTCTGTTGGTTTGTTCAGGTCTTATTACAGTACAATTCAAAGCAAACCTGGTAGGTCCACTTTTACCAGGGAATGTAATGTGAACTAATTACAAGAAACAGCCCCAAAACATTTTCATGAGCATGTTGTCCATTGTTTGGTCATTTCTTCATATGATCTTATTGGCACAAGGAGATGGATGTTGACATTGGATAGCCAGCAGTTACTCATGCTTGGAAACGCTAGTATAACAAAATGAACCAAGGGCAAACCACAGCCTGTACTGATCACTGTAGTCAGCTAATTCCTTCTTATCTGGTATGAAGACCAGAGATTATGGCAAAAAAATACCCCCAAAAACTCCTTGCCTTCCAAAATTTGTAACCTTGCAGGATGACAGGTTGCCAAAACTCTGTCCAATAAACAAGCTGCTTGTGAGTCCATCTGACTTTGGTTTACAAGCCCCGGTTCACTTGTAATTGGGCTGTGTGAACTTAAATGAACCGAAAAGAAAAATGCAACAGCGTTTTCATCTGTGGTTAAGACCAAAGAAAACAGGCTCACAAAGGTGTGATCACACTTGCGTGTGGCTGTTAAAGCCTGTTTGGAAAGAGTGTAGTAAATGCTCCTCCCTCGAGTTGAATTGCCCTTGAGCAAGGCGCCTAATCTCCTCCAACTGGTCAAGTGGAGCTGGTTACTGGCCAACAGAAACAAAATGGTTTCTCTTTTAATCAGCAACTTACAGCTTCAGGTGTCGATGTGGACAACTGCACGAGTTGCCGAAAAAGAGCGTGATGCATGCTGCAGTCAACAATTCCCTAGTTAAATAAGGTTTATACACACACACACACACACACACACACACACACACACACACACACACACACACACACACACACACACACACACACACACACACACACACACACACACACACACACACACACACACACACACACCTACCTACTACTACTACTCAAGTTGTCTCTGAGCTTTGCCAGGGTTTACCCCACCACATCACCACACTGCCACCGCAGCCGCATGAGCCACACAGCCTCATGAGATTTCTCACCGCGTCATCAACACTTCTCCGTTTCAGTGTGCAGTCCAGATTTGGCCGTACTCTAATGGCAACCGCCAACATCTGGTTTATTTGTATTGACTGCTTTATGAATGGCGCTATCTTCTGATGCCTGCTGGGTTGTCCCTCATCAATAAAAGGGATATGTAGTTTGTCTGACAGTCTGACTGGCTGGTGTGAATGGCTGAGTTTCACATTTCCAGACCACTTAAAGACTTTTTAGTCTCTGTGACCACATTTAGAGCTCCTCTGTTCTTTAATTTGGTCAGTTGCGGTCATTTAAGAAGTCAGTGTACTTGGCCCCCACCCTTCAGTCACATCTTATTTAGCTCCACAATAACTCTAGGTGCTCGAGGTTTCGAGAGAGCACAAAAGAAAGGCTGATTTCAGGTCGTAAAAGAGTGTTTAGAATGTTTTTTCTGATGGATTCAATTTTTAAGTTGTCTACGTTATCTGAATGGAAGTCACCATTAGACCACAAGAGCAGGTTTACGGCTGTTAAACAGTCTTCAAAGTAATAAAATGTTGCTCCAAACTGATTTCATTCCAGAGCCCATAAAATCGGATACCATGGAGGCTGTCCTGTGGATTGAGGATATTGGAAAATTATGTCAAACTTACTCCAATGGGGTTGAGTTTTTTGTTTTTGTTCAGATTTGTAGCATAGTTCTTTCTCTGTGCTTACTGTGCTGCCCATTCAGAGGCATTTAAATGCTGATGTGTATCTGTCACATGGCGGTGTCTGGTCCTGGTCCTGGTCCTGGTCCTGGTCCAGTCCGGTCCAGTCGTGTCCCGTATGTTTTAACTCTCAGAGCAGCAGGTTGAATCGGCCTTTTGTGTCCTCAGTTGCCTACTGTGCCATAATGTTCTATTCAGCTCCAGGTCGGAAAAGCACTGTGCACCGGCACCTTCCTGTTTTTATCAAAGACATTTTAACACATCAAGCCAGAACAACTATGGCTTTCATATTTCAAACTTAAATCTAAGCTTATGAATATTAAAAGAGTCACCCCCTTCACATTTTCCCTGTATTGATTTCACATGCATCCCATGGTTGCCGGACACACATTTGTCCATTTTTTCAACATTCTTCTATTTTTTTTCTTCTTCTCTTAAGCGGGAAATTGTTATACACAAACACACACCAGGACACTCTCCCCACCCCACCTGTAGCATACAGTTGTATGTTACAACTGTATGCTACAGATCAGAAGCAAAGGTCAATCAGAATACAGTTGCCCATTGTGTGTCTCTTTCCATCTCTCACCTGGTCTTCTCTCTTTTCACTCTCCTCTTTCCCTCCTTCCCTCTGGGGATGCAAACAGGATTACTTAGGGTTTGTGTAAGACTCTGTTGTATCCACACACACACACACACACACACACACACACACACACACACACACACAACCAGGTTTGGTTTAGGGACCTTTCACTGAAGTACATTTGAACCCTCAAGGCTTCCACCAACTACAGGCAAGCAGCACATACCAATAAATACACAAACCATTTTCTGAATGTAACTGCTGTGAAAACAATACGGGCACCCCAGCTGTCCCTAATTTGACAGATGTCCCCAATCAACTGGTTAAAAGTCTTGACAGTGGTCCCCAAATGACACAGCGCAGACCGACACCCTAAATACACGCTTCCTGGAACAGAGCAAGACATTAAATTAGAGCTTAATAAGGAAACATACACATACACACAGATGGGGAAAGTGAGATGGGTTGGTAGTGAGTCAATGACAACATTTGTCTTCCCCTCTTAACACCCCCCCCGCCCAATGTTTCTCCTTCTTTTCCCATTGAAAGGAAAACTGTGGGTGTAATGGGTTGTTCATGTGCGTAAGAGGAGCATGTTAACATCACTAGCAGTGTTGGGCCTTGTCCCAATATTCCTGAAAGGAAGCTTGATTCAATTGGGAGCATGGTGAAGATGATGGCAGAGCGAGGAAACATCCACTCCTACAATCTGTCATGTAGGATGCATAGTAGGTAACGGAAAGAAAACCCTTGTACATAATGCCTGACTGTCTTGCTTTTGTCTTTTTTGGCCAGGCCCCCAGTTCCTAATACACCCCCCCCCCACCCCCTTCTTTCTCTCTCTCTCTCTCTCACACACACACACACACACACACACACACACACACACACACACACACACACACACACACAATACACAAGTAGACAGAGGCAGACAGACACAGCACAATGCTCTGAGCACAAAGAGGCAGAGGGTACATGGGCTTTGCCTCTGCTTAGGTGCGATGTATATATTTTAGGGCTGGGCAACAATTAAAATTTTGAATCGCGATTAATCGCATGATTTCCCTGATTAATAGTGATTAATCGCATTGTAATGTACGCACAATCCAATAATGAATTCAGAAGTAGTGTATAGCGCAATTTTATGTTCTGCCATATGAACGAAAGTGCCATAACATTTGTTCTGCTAACACTTAACATCAGCATTTAGTTCATACAGTAGCAATTCAATAAAATATTTTGTGTAAATCTCAACTTAAACAATGTAATCAAAGCAAATACAAAATTAAAGCTTATTGCCACTGCCAGGGCATTAATGTTATCCTGTTTGTTATATATAAAATAAAACTGCCCACAAAATCCTGAGCCATTCTTATCAGAGCAATTTCTGTGATAACAGAAGAAACATTTGTTTTCTTTTATCAGGGAGCAGCATAACCGGTCTCTGTTCAGTACCAAATGTCCCTGTTAGAGGGAGGTGAAGCACAAACGTTTCAGCATAATGTCTCTCCTCTGTTTTCATTACAGTCAGAGCATGTGAATGCAGCGCCCACTGTTCATCAGTATAATGCACTGTAACTCCGAGGTAATTATGGTTACCCAGTGATGTCCACTAGTCCCCAGTGAGAGTAACACGTTGTAAAGGTGTCGCCTTTGTACTCATGTATTCTTCTTGTGATGGTGCATCTTGTAAAATCTCATACCTTCCGACCGACGTCCTCCACAACACTAATGGGCCTGCAGTCTGTAGCTATCCTCTTCACTATGGCATTTGTTAGCTTCTCTTTCCTTTGTTTATCTATACTTCCCCTCGCGCTGCATCTAACGTAGTCCGCCGAAGCCTTGCGCCACTGTTTGTTTCGTTGAATGATTTGCTGGTTTCAACTGTGTGTATTGCATGTAGGTGATATTTCAGACTGGAAGTACTCCGGTGATAAGAAAATTCAACTTTGCAGTGGTTACAAATAACTTTGGTTCTGTCGAGTTTGGTTCTGTAAGCGCGGCGGCAGTCAGCACAGACCTTTTCAAAATAAAAGCCTGTGAGCAACAGACTTTTACCGTAATAAAAGAAATAATAAAAACGGCGTTAATGCGCGATAAAATAATTGTTGGCGTTAATTAATTAATGAGTTAGTGCGTTAATAACGCGTTAATTTGCCCAGCCCTAATATATTTCAAACAAAAAATAAGAATGCTCTCTGCCAGCACTTTCTCTCACTGCTGAAATGTGCCCTGCAGACGCCTGACACATTGTTTAATGAGTCTCATCGCTTTGTTGATTTCAATCTCGGGGCTTTGTTTTTGTGAATCGTGCTCTCTGAGGCCGGTATTAATCTTCGCCATATGTATACACAAGGTGTCCAGTGCTGCGCCGTATAACTAGGAATTGTCATGCGACAAGGTTTGGTTCAAGTTGGGCGAAGTCTTGTTTGGCTCACTGCTTCATTGTTTCCCTCTGTTGCCAGGTCTGGTGTTTATAGCGCTGTGGTAGACCCCTTTCCTCAGTCACCCCTACTTTCCTCTTCCTCCTCCCGAGTCCCAATCCTCACATCGTCGACACCCATCTTTCTCCCTGCTGCCTCCTTGTCCTTCTCCTGCAGCAAACTTCCCTTGGCCTGGACCAGTGTTTATGTTCTGGATTATGCGTTCCTCGATGGCAGTGTGTGCAAGTGCAGAGAGACACAGAGGGCCTCGCCAGGCCATTCGGTTTCCAGGTGCTTCTTTGGTGTTTGGCAGCTCTTTGCCTGTGCCTGACTAAGCCCTCTCCTCCTCACTGGGTCTGCACTCGTGTCTCTCATCGTGCACTCACTAGAAAAACCTCCTGTAGTTTGCAATACAGGCGTTGCCGCAAGACAGGAACACAAAAGCAGGGTGGTTTTTCTTTTGATTGAAGGTTGTGCATGTTTTGCTCTAGCTGCTCCTCAAAGCTGGTATCAGAGACCCAAATGGCCAGGTTTTAGAGAGGAACATGAATTCAAGTCTGTGTTAAGTATCACACCAAAATAGTACTTTCCATAATAGTTGTGTTTTGGATGGTTGTATGTCGTTCGATGCCTGGTCACGCCAGTATTGTCAGAATGGACATAAGGCACACACTTTGTAGTTCACACACATAAAGACTGGGTTGTGGTTAATATCTTTAATGCAGTGACCTCCTGATCTCTGTAGGCTAAATCCCAGCCAGTCTCTCCCACCAGGCTGTCTTGTTTTTCACTGAAAACCTCTAATTAGGATTAGTCAGTAACTAAGAAATGCTTGTGGAAGGTGGACTGTGGTCTCTCCAACAAATAAAAAGAAAATAGACAGTGGACAGGGCTCATTGTTTTTGGCTTTAAGCTAACTCATTGTTTTTTTGTTGTTTTTTTTAAATAACATATTACAAAAATCTAGGGCTGTCCTCGACTAAAGATATTCTTAGTCGACTAACACTTATAGGATTTTGTCGACTAATCGATTAGTTGATTTAATTGACAGAGCTGTGCGCTTTGAGAGGTGGTTAAGACTAGAAAAGCACAATATAAATGTAGTTAATTAACCATCTGTAAAACTGAGTTTCTCCACAATTAATCCTGCAAAAGCACCACTTTAAATCTTGTGTTTACCATAAATGTGCTCAGAAGTTTCTTGGAAATGAGTAATTAAGCATGAATAAGCATAAAAAATGACTAATCGACTAAAGAAATCATAGTCGACTAAGTCCAAAACGACCGATTAGTCGACTAAGAGGTGGCAGCCCTACAAAAATCTATCGATCAAAATTGGAACTAAAAATACTTTTTGCAGCATTAGCATTGCGTAGTTTAACTATTTGTTGTTGTATTTTAATCTACTTTAAGGGACTCTGGCACATGTTCAGAAGCTCATTTACATGTTCTCCCCATTACTTCCCATTACATAACTCTGTGTTATTAGAAGCATATTATATACTGTTATTTTGGCATAAAGCCTCTGCTCTTAACACTGTCCTCTGGCAGCAGCAAACACTATGCATGTTGGATGCACATACAACTAAAGACGAAATAGGGTTTCAAACCAGTCTGCTGCTTTTAAAAAATCTGTTGTTTTTCTCTGTGTAACTTGGTTAAACCGGAAACAATGAGCTTTAGCTAAGCCAAATTTGGTGCAGGTAATTACGGTGTGTATATGCATGTTTGTACCTAAGTACAACTTATGTACTGTAAGTAATGAGCATCTCATAACTTGTTTGTGTGTTCTAAAGCTCTAATGTGTATCCTGTCCTTATTAGTCTTTTTTTTTTTTTTTTTTTTTTTATGTGGATGCTATTATGGTCTCACCTGGCCATAACATACCATAACAAAACACATACAAACATGCACCTGAGCACACCCATTTACACATGCACAAGTCTAAGCATACAATAATGATACCCAAGGTATGGAGTAGACGAGGCCAGCTCCATTCTGTATCTTTGGCTGAGTGAGGAGATGTTTCCCCCTTTGGGAATTAAACCATGCTATGTGGTAATTATATGCATGTTTCTCTTGGTATTTTGGGGTTTGGAGACAGACAAAGTAACATTCACATCAGAGCCAGACCATTCCTTAACGCCTACACACTGACCCCAAACAAAATATTTCACATTTTTAAACAGAATAGTTGATTGACAATTGTGTTCATGGAAGCAATTCATTTTATAGTGGTCTGCCTCTATTTAAAATAATTTAGAAGTTTGAGTCACATAAGGACATTTGACTATTTGTCATTATGGATTGGAAGCTGTTGTTTGGTGTAAACTACAATGTTAGTGATCATTATTTACTTTGGGAACATTTGTTAGGATTAGCAGTTTGCACAAAATCCAAACACAGAGATAAAAATGACACATGTAAGTGCGTTTCATCATCAAAAGTTATGATCCGGCTTCATATGAAGTTGAGTCATTTGAGGACAGCAATGATTTGGCTCCAGCTGATACTGATAACAGTAAATTTGTGTTGCCAGGTGTCTGGGCGAGGCTGAAGGGATAGGCTATGGATATGTGTGCATGCCTGCACCCACTGACCTGTTAATTTGTTTTGTGCATGGGCGTGCAGGCATGCACGTGTGTGTACTGTACTGTACTCTACGGCGGCCTGACAGATTACGGTTGGGCCAGTGATGCATTAGCCATGGCCAAAGATGGGTTGGTATGGAATAAATAATGGATACCATCCTTTCCTTCTGAATAAATCAAGACCAGAGAGATGAGATTAAAAGTGAGCGAGAGAGAGTTGGAGAAATTGAATGCCAGAGAGAAAGAGAGCGTTTGTGTAACTGGAAGAGGAATATAGAGGGAGAAACCATGTCCTGAATTCCAAATCAGTATATCACTTTTCTCTGCAAAGAAAAGGGGAACGTTTTAAGGAAAATGCAGTTTGACACTGCAGTTTGTGAAATGATTTTAACTAGAAAATATACTAATTCCTCTTGTTATTAGGTATTGACATGATGGTTTCTTAGCTTATTTTGCTCTTTTTCTTGCCTTTGCATCCCAGGCCCAGGGCCAGACGTTCACCTTCCCGGACATGTTCCCGGAAAAAGAGCGGATGCCGGCGGAGGGCTCCATGGAAGAGATGCAGGAGAAGTTCATGGAGGACGAGAAGCAGAGGCAAAAACTCGACCCCAGGAGAGGAGGGGTCACGGAGTGGTTTGGACTCTGAGACAGCCCACTGACCGGGACCTCTGCGCTCATATGGTGTGGCGTGGGTGTTTCATTGGGAGCATTATATATTGATTTGCAACGCGACTGTTGTGATGTCACTTCTATTTCTGTAAGAAATACTCACTAGTAAAGAAGAATGAGCATGTGTGTGGGAGACTGGCAACATGTGTTTGGTGTGTGTGTGTGTGTGTGTGTGTGAGTGTGTGTGTGAGAGAGAGAAAGAAAGAGAGAGAGAGAGTGAGTTTGTGCAGCTACGGTCCAATAACCCAAGCCAGAACAGAATCACAGGAGGAGGAGAGTGGCTCTTTCAGGAAACCAGCCCACCGTACAGAATCTCCATCACCTCAGATGACCTCCTCTCCTTCCTCCTCCCACACTTCCCGTTTCACCTCATTCTCCTTTTACCCCTCCTCTTTGGCACCAGTACCTCTGCACCTCTTCTTCCTTTGACTCCTCTTTCCTCAGGAGTTTCCTTTCCTTCTCGTCTGTCGCCTCTGCTGTCCCTCTTTCTCCCACTCCCTTCTCCTCTTCCTCTGCCACGCTGGGGAAGGGTATACTGTGGCATCCCTAGTTGCTCTGACTCTCAGCCAGTTGGATAAGACTACCTGGACAACCCACATCCTTTCCTATTTTATGAGTTTGCCTTGGATTAATTGACCACTTTAGGTAAACAACAATTGAGATGTTGTTTCAGCGAAGCAACGACATGGAATTTGCTGGAGTGTTTTATTATTTTGTGGTAGCACCTCTTGCCATAACTGAGAAAAGATTGTACCCAGTGTTTGTGTGTGTTTGCCTAGCATGCAGGACTTGCCAGTGAATCTGTCTAATTGTAAGTGCTGTTGGAATAAGAACTAATAAACGGTCACCAAAAGTGCTATGCTTACTTTTTCTTGTGTTCTCCTCGCCTCATCTCCCATGGCTGCTGCACTCAACAACTGGCACTTCGAGACGCTGTTCGCCACACAAGCTGGCCTGCGCGTGTGCCAATGTGGTCTGGTAGCTGTTTTGACAAAGTAATGATCTGGGTTTGAATCGGGCCACTGGAGGACTGAGCTCTCTTACGGTAATAAGGCCCATAAAGGGAAGGGACCTCCTGGGCTCGCTCAGACCCTCCATTATGCTGAGAGGCTAAGGTTACAGTAAGTGTCCCCCAGCCGTGACCACTAATGCTGGCTGGCTAATACAAAGGTCCAGTCCCTGACCTTACCCAGCCAACTCAGCTATCACTAAGGAGAATGTCAATATTGATCCTGTTGGCCCATTGTCTGCTGCCTGGAACCACTCACCCCCTGCATTGCTATAAAGCAATCGGATTTGGAACAAAACAAGCCTCCTGTTACACAGCCACTCAATTTCTTTTCTGTCTGCCTCACTCTCACTTCTTTTTTCTTCTTCTTTCTCTGCTCATTCTCTCTCCGTTTCCCAGTCCAGACCTCCAGAGAAACAGCTGCTTAACCAATAGAGAGACAACGGAGACCCAAATTCCTGTTCTCGCTCTCCTCCTCGCCTGAACTGACCCCACATGAAAGTTGAGAAATGAAGTTCTGGTATTTGCCAAGCATTAATCTGTCCATGTTCTCCTGTTTGTTGTACTGGGGATACCCTGTGCCTTCTAAAGTCAGATACACACACTTAAGCATGCCTACTGTAAATGGGCATTGAGGTGCTTATATTATTATTACTCTGTTTAAAAAGTGAGATTTCCATGTCTTTATTATAACCGTGCCTTTAAATGAGACGTCAGGACTGCCGTACGGTTGAGATGTCACAACTATGCTATATGTAGGTAGAAAGTGCCGTTACAGTCATTCCCCGGCAGCAATGAAGGCACAGAGACAGAGAGGCAGATGCGGAAGACCCGGAAACGCTGACCAATCAGTGCAGACTAGGCTTTTGCCTCTTTTCTCAAAGAGGCAGGTGCTAAAACCGAGCGTTTCAGGGAAAATACAGCTATTTTCAGCCAGACTGTATGAGAAAAAAAAATGAAAGCAGATAAACATGTTCTAGTAGTAACCCAAAATAGTATGCACCTGAAAATGAGCATAATATGGGACTGCTGACACTGGTGATTATGTAGTGTTTTGGACATTATGGATACTGCTAGTTCACAGACAGACTTTGAGACACACGTCGAGCTCATCTCTTGCTCACGCAGATAAATGTCTCTTAGTCATTTTAGCTCTTAATAAAGAACAACTAATGAAAAAAAAAACATACAGAGGTTGAAGGAGTAAAACAATAAATGAAGCCATAGAAGGATTGAGACATCCAGTGTAACATGATATTCTCTCTGCCGACTGGTTTCTGAGTGATTCAAATTTTTATGGAAGTAATACTTTCTCAAAATCATCAATACACATGATATGATTTTTACTGACAACCTAATCTAGCATATTATTCTAATCAATAACAATGTTACATGAGCTAAAGAAGGATAGACTTTCATTTTTAAGTGATAACATCTGTGGAAGACCTGCCGAAATTGCGTAGTGTTTGGACCTGAATAAAAACGGATGATTGTTTCTCTTTCCAGAACAGAGCACAGGCTGACCTCAAAACACAACATTTACATTAAAAACCTCAGGTGGGATAAAAGCCAAATCACATTCCTTAAAATGTGGACACAATCAGTTTATATGTTGAGAATATTTGCTGTTACTGTGGTTTCTAAAATTACTAGAAGTCTTGTATTTCGGTTCATCAGCAGTGAAGGAGAGCCAGGTGAGCCACATGGAGAGCCAGGTTACCCCTTCCCCCCCCATCTCACTGCATACAGCAGCAGAAAGCTGAGGTAGGTACAAGATGAGGTAGTTTAATGTGAGATGTGTCTTTCTATTAAGTGAGCTTTGGAGACACACCATGGTGCATCATCCTGGCTGCAGATCTTAAGGGTCATCAGGTGTCTCCTTATGTAGCAGCCTTTTGACTTTAAGATCTTTTCTGAAAAAGTGATGCGAGAACTGCGTGGCAGACTCTGTAGAACTCCACAGAGGTCATCCTAGTCAGAAAACCCCCCCGAATATTTTAACATATTTATTTAATCACATTTGAAATGTTTTGCTACCCTGATTCCTTAATGCACTTAATTGTCCTTCATGTTAGATCCAGAAAATGCCGAACGAGACCCAGGGGATTCCTTTTCATGAAGGTATGGTAGAGTTTGAGAGGGATTGTAACTCTTCTTTAGGGGAAAAGACACTTTTTTGTATTTTTCTTTTGACATTTTTGACAGAGAAGTGATGGAAAATGAGGGACTATAGAGGGGGATGACTGGCAAATGACATTGCAACTACATGGTTGAATTCCTAGAGTGGGACGCACCAGAACAAGCGTTTTTTAGCACTCTGTATACAAAATGTTTTTTAAATGTGTGTTGATTGATAAATGCCTATAATAAACTATCAATAAATGGATTAAACCTTGTCAGTCATACAATGGATTTCTTAAAAGAGGAGCTACAATTTATGTAAGCAGATGTTTGGAACTCCTGTAAGTGCAGATCAGACCAGTCCTTGCTGGCAGAGACCGGTCAGATTGCTGTCTCTTAAAACCTAAAGTCAGAAAGTTAAGTGCAGACTCAGTGTTTTTACATTTTTCCCTTTTGGAACTTTTTTCTTTTTCTTTAGTAGAGCCAAACCTGTCTACACTGTAAATATTCTGCACCAACTCCACTGCTGTAAAAATGAATGACTACTTCAAAGACAGGTATTTTATCTGTCTGAGCTACATACACTTCTCCTCTCGCCCTCCTCTCTTCCATGTTCTCCCCGTACCTCACCCTTCTCTTCATACCCAATAAAAAGCTGCAAGCACAATGCTGCAAGCACAATGCTTCCCCCCCCCACCCACACACAGCTGGCAGCCATCTCCTTTTTTGTTAACACAGTGTTCTTCTCTGCCTGTCAGATGATGCTGCGTGGCTGGAGTGTGAAGGAACAGGACGATAGAGGGATGGAGAGGAATGCGGCGAAACGAGCAAGCCCCACACATCCTATTCCAGCTGAACTTGGGATGACTGTAGGTAGTTCCAGATTTATAGGGATCTATGTGTGCTGAACGAGATGCATCATATATTGTAATGCACCACACGTCGTGTAAGTGCAGAGGGGAGGGGGATGCGAACATGTGCGTGTGAGACCCAGAAAGCCCAGGAAGGATGGAGTGAGAGAGAGCAGATGGAGGTGAGGGAGAAAGTGAAGGGAGTGAAAAAGAGATGACATCACCGAGAAAATGCTGAGCTGGATTCAAGGGCTCCTGGATGAAAGAGGTCTACTCCCATAGTGCACCATCTCTCTCTCTCTCTCTCTCTCTCTCTCTCTCCCTCTTTTTTCCTCTCTCATGAGATGTACAGTGCAGGTCGTGTTCCCATCCCTACACGGCTGGTTAATGGAAGGGGGGTTGAATATTTTAAACAGCGCTCCACTCTCCTTCTTTTTCCCTCTATACTCCTCTCTCCCTTTTTTTTTCTTGTTCGGTTGTGCATTAGTCAAGTGCACACATTACCCTGTTTCTGCTACTGCAGTCCACGCTTAGAATCTGCATGACATCATGCTGTATTTTTGGGATTAGTGGGATGAGTGGCGCTATAGTGAGTGTCCTATCTCATTCTCTTTAGTCTCCCTAGGGGGCAGATCTCCTCCTTGCTGGCTGTATTAACTGTCCACTTGCAAGGGAGCTATTCACCTACGGATGCTCCACTGCATCCTGTTAAGGAATTTAGATCAAGTATCTTACAGTGAAACTGCTGATAAAGTGATGTTGTACTTGTGTATCTCATTATTACGTGGTTAATGGGCCTGTCCTATGGCTGTGCTTGACTGTATGCAAGAAAGAAAGGGAAAGCTTCATTTGTTGTACACATATTTGTAGTCTGCTTCAAGTTGTAATAGCGGTTTAAATTGAAGGCTTTGTTGCATACATTCACACAATTCATCGCTAACTGTCTGTTACATTACACAGTCTCATAGCTAAACAATTACTACCCCTACCAGCCTCTTGTGCAGACACACACACACACTCCTACACACTCGCACTTGTGTTCACTAAGACAACCGTGGTTGCCTGCTGAGGATTCTGACGGCCTCTTTTGGACCAGCGCCATACACATTCCTCCTTCCCCAGGTTGCCATTGGTTTATCTGAGCTCAGCCAGTGCACTCTGTCACCCCTTAAGTGTGTGTATATACTGTACTCTATGTGCATGTGTGCATCTGTTTCAGTGTAAGTCCATGCATTTTGGATTTGATTTGATATCAAGAATGCCTTACACGTGAAAAGACATCACATACAATCGAGGATAAAAACACAATAAAGTCCAGGACTTATTTCCATTTGTGGTCCTCAATGTACAGTATGTACCCTTGCATAAAAAGTTAACATCTTCTGTTTTTCCAAGAATTTACCACACACACACACACACACACACAAGCACACAGAGACACACATATGATGCTCGTGTTCATGCCCCATTGTAAACCACTCACACATACTTAAAATGTACCCTGATGTGGGCCCTCTGTGTGTACACGTGGTTATATACTGTACTCACATCTATACACTTGTTGGCTCAGAGCCAGGAGCAACAACTGAAGGAGGACGCTGTAGAAAACATGTGGACTGGCTGTTTATTGTTGCTTGGATTACAGAGAATCAGAATGCTTTACTCTTAAACAAGTCTTTTTTAATATTATCTAACAAGTTTTTTTAATCAAAATGGCAACAATAATATGCAATACTTTTATTTCACCTCATCTACGTCTGAAGGACTCTGCTTAATATCATTTTGAGGTACTTGTACTTTACTTTTGAGTACAGTGGTGCGGGAAGTATTTACTAAATAGCAATACCACACTGTGAAAATTCTCAAGTACCAGAAGAAGTCCTGCATTTAAATCGTTACTTGAGTAAAACTACAGAAATATTATCAGCAAAATGTACTTTAGATATCAAAAGCATTAGATAATAATACATATAGTAATTAGTATTAGATAAATATATATTATATATTTTATTTTGTTATTATCATTATTAGTATTGATGCATTAACATCTAAACAGCAATTTACTATTGTAGCATGTCAAAAAGGCGCAAATTCGGAACACTTAATATCCTGTTGGGTTGAAGAATCAATGGCAATGCGTTGTACTTTATAAGATTATCACAGATTTTGTGTGTAAAATCTCTATAGCTGTCAGAAAAATGTAGTGAGGTGCAATATTTGCCACTGAAAAGTAGTGGAGCTTAAATATAAAGCAGAATAAATTATAATATAAATGCCTCAACATGTAGTTATAGTAGTTATAAGCAGCTCCACCTCAAACGGCTGCAACGTTAAAATGCTCGTTACATGTAATGCATCAATAATAATTCATTATATGATAAAATAACATCAGGAATGGGGACATTTTCTTTTTTTTATGATTTTATTTTGTTTTTTTCTAATTTAGTTGAAGATCTAAATGGTTCTTCCACCACTGTTTGTTCTTAGGATTTGTCAACATCTTTCCCTGGTCTGGTTTGTGTGAATCATCTTTTTGCTTCCATGCTTGTCCACACAAAGGATCAATCAGTAAAGCCAGCATGGTCTTATTTTGGTTTCTTCAGCAGTTCTGGGGCTTAATAAAAGCTCAATGCTGTTTTCCAACTGTGTGCTTCTCCAGAGATCCTTATCCTCTTTGCCTGTCACAACATCAATTAGGATCAATTAGAAGCCCTGACAATAGAAGATGGCCTTCATCACGAAACGGGCTGAAGCTGGGTCTTCGATCTATGTTTGCGCTGAAAGATTTGTTTGTGGTGACCAAGAGGGGGAGGAGCCATCGGCCATTGTTTTTTTGTGGCATAGTGTTTGTGAGGCTTACGCACAGACGTCTGTCTGAAAGAGGGGAGGAATTTCTTCTGACACTCCATTTCAGCTTATTTTCTATCAACACAATGCTCCTCTGCTGGTTGGGTGGTCCCTGTCTTGGCCAGCTGTTCAACACATACATTAGCATTTTAAACAACTTAGTAACAGTGATACGTACGTAAGAAGAGCAAAGGAGGACAAGGGGAGTTGGTTTGGTCAATTCAGCATGTGTGTGTTTCAGGGAGAGAAAGAGAAGGATTCAATGGTTGAGTTCAATTGTCATAACAGAGTAACAGGAATCAAGTGGGGCCTGGCCACCCATCTGAACTACAGAGCACTGAGTCTACACACACTCTTTACACATATGTGCACTAGTGCAGTCAGCGAACCCCTCGCTGGTGGAATCATACTGGCTGGAGGCTGTGCCAAGTCAATAACACAGACTGATCCTTGATGCTGAACTTCCTGGAAGTCCCGGCTGGTCTCAGCGCTTCATGTACCTGCTCAGTGCTCCAGCTGCCACCTGGCTGCACGGTGGGCTGGATGGGGATCAGTGGGTCTATCGCTGCTCTGCGCCTGCCTGCAGGTCACTCCGAATTGAAACCCGCTTCAGAGAACAGAGGAGAGACCATGGGAACAATGAGCCTCAGAGATTGTTCAGTTCATTTCCTCCAAGCGATGAGATCTTCTGTACTTTAACACAAGTCTCTTCTCATCACGTGGGGACCAGAACCTCGAGGTTAATTGTCTGACTTTCTGATGGAGACAAAGCGCAGCAAGGTGGGTATGGTGGCGATGGTGTGTGTGTATGTGTATAGAGCTAACCCAATACATGCTAATAAGATATCCCAAAAGGGAGATTCTTTAAGGTCTAATGTTGTGGTCTACTGTATAACATAAATCTTAGGCCCCACCTTAGCTCTCATTGTCAAACTGACACTAGTGGAGGAGCTGCGAAAATGCTGCCCGGGTTTTAGTGCCCCTATTGTTTACACACAAACACATTCTCAGACTTGAATGGCCTTTATTTGGTTGACCCTGGTCATTCACATTGAGCACGTTCGTGACTGATGTAAAAGGGACGTATGAGAGATGAGTGCGGTAAAGCAGGAAGCGGTTAGGAAGAGTAGTTAGGAAAATATTTGAGAAGGTGAACTGGTGAGGGACAGATGTGCAAAGAGAAAAATAGAGTGAGATTTTGGGGATTAGGAGGGAGGGATGGATGGTGTAAGACAACTCGCCGAACTCATCTCTGGTCTAAATGGGTTTCGACCCTTCTTTCTTAAAGCGTCTTCTCTTCTGTCTTACATCTCGTATTACTGCCAGCCCTCAGCTGCGCAGTGCTTACGTCAGAGACTCCCACTGTTAGGCAACACTTAGCCAACATAATGACAGAACAGCTCACCCAGCCGAAGATAGATCAGCCTTTTCTGGCTCGATTTCAACCGGCGCGACTGGACTCTTGTGACCTGGATTCACTCGATGGTGCTTGACTTCCCTGGCCTAGGTTTGACCATTAGGGCTTGATTAGAGTGGCCTGGGTTGAATAGACACTGAACTTGAAGAGTATGTCCTCACTGGCTCTGTTTCAACAAAGGGTACTCAACTAGTGCGACCTGGATTTGACTGTCTGGCTGCCACTAATGTGGTCTGGGTTCAGTAGACAGAGCTTGACTTGTATGGCCTGAGTTCATCAGATGGAGTCCAACGTTTTTGGCCTGAGCTTGTCAGACGGGGCTCAACTAGTGTGGCCTTGGCGGATACAGGGCCTGGGTGATTAAGGATGTGTTTGTTTCCCAGGCAGCAAGCAGGCAAGGTGGCGACATTGCTCCTGCACAGCCAAAGACTTGGTGTGGGGGGGAGAGAGCCAAAACAAACTACTGTGATTGCCTCCCATATGCCCCCCTGACCTCTGCGTTTCAATTGCCGGGCAAATAGGAGGAAAAAGGGGTGAGGGGAAGATGTGGTTTAGAGAAGTGGGGGGAAAGCGGGATGGGTGTATGAGAGGCTGTGGTTGAGGTCTTAGATGATGGGGGGGGCTGCTCATGACCCGGATTAAACTATGTGCCTGAGTGATACATTATCTATCTATCTATCTATCAATCTATCTATCTATCTATATTGCTGTCTGGCTGTCTGTCTATCTCTCTGTCTGTCTTTCTGGCTTATATTTTTATGGTTAATGATGAAATTATAATTTTTGAAAGAGAGAGAGAGATGGAAAGAAGAACAACAAAGAAAAAAAGGAAAGGAAGGAATAAAGGGGGAAATGTACAGGGAGTAAGAGAAAGGGAGTCTTGTCGTCTGAGAGGTGGTGTGGTTCGGGTTAGGTTGTGGTTGAAGCCTTGAGAGAGCGGGAGGGGAAAGAGGGGGAAGCGCAGGGGGCGAGCAAGGCAGTGCATACCCGCAGCATTCAAATGGAGCTCCCATTGGGAGGTTTTACGCTTCAAAATGGTTTCCTGTGACGTGGATTGTGTGTTTGATTTGAGCTTTGAGGGGTTTGTGTTATTCTCGGGAGGGGAGAATCTAGCACGCTCTCATTTCCGCACTACCAACAGCCAGCAGAAAGTTGGCAAGCCGAAACAGGGGGATTGTAAAGAGAGATTTTTCTCTCCCTCCTCGTAAGAACCACATTTTTTTCTGCTTTTACTTTTTTGCCATGCTTTTCTGCTGAGCCTTATCCAGGACTTGCTCTGCATATTGATGGATTGTTCTTAATAATTGGACCTGCTAAGACCCATGTACTTCCATGGTTTTCCAGGCTGCCTGATTTTCTTTTGATCATAAAATGCGCAAAGAAATATGTTTATGCTCAGATGTGTGCACACATTTGTACCCTGACACACATGTGCATGCCTGCAAAAACGTACGAGCAAGTTTGCACGTATACAAATACAAATACTGTCAAACACATGCCTTGGAACTAATTGCAAACAATGGATGCCAGCTGGGCAGTAGGTGTAGCAGGCAGCACGACTGGGCCCAGGTTGATTGTTTTTTCAACTGGGTTGGAGGGGAGAGAAAGAGAAGAAATAGCAGACGTGTGAACGAGGAAAAGTACGGAAGAGAGTAGGTAGAAGAGGGGCGAGGGTCACCACAAAGGGAGGGCAGGGGCATACGCTGAGGCAGTGGGAAGCCACCTCTGAGACCATGACAGCCAGTCATACAAACCATCGGAGAGCTTACTGTTCTGCCAACTACTGTACTTCACAGAGCCAAGAAAATGACAAAAATCAACACTGGATGTGTTTGTGTTGGGGGAATATCTGTGGAACCCCACTCTCTTTTCTGATCAGCAGTTTTCTCTCTCTCTCTCTCTCTCTCTCTTTCACTTTTCCTCTCTCTCTCTCTCTCCCTTTTTCCTTTCTTTCTCTCACTATTTCTCCTGTCTTTAGTTTCTAACTGTAAATACTGTACTGAATATGCCCCCTGCTCGTGTAAGAGGACAATTATCGTAACAGTGTCTTTACTGTGTGGCACACATGGAAACGCTAACTACTACAGGCCAATTTTCTCCATGGAGTTATGTAAATAGTTTTGCTGGAATGAGTGGGCTTTCCCCAGTATGTGGGGGCATAGCGAGGTCTGAGGGGTTCCACTTCCATCTTAATCCCCACTCTCGGCATCAGTAACCCCTTTGTCAACCGTGTTAGCATAAAGCTTGCATTTATTGTAGTTACCCCAACAGTTATGTATCCACATGATAACATGCTGCAGTGCAAGGCCACCAATTACATGCTTGTGGGACTGTAACTGTCTTGAAGCACCTATTGACACCTGTGCTTTTGTTGGAGGTGTATAGCCTGGTTGACACTAGACCCTTCTCAGCTGTAACTGAGAGTGGGTCTGGGGAAGGTTCATTCACAGCCCATGTCCAAAGGGGGGCGTCACCAACGGACGGCGCTCAAATGTCTCTGGGCGCAATTGGATAGACCTTCAACCAATCAGACCAACGATCCGGGGGACGTAGCAGTGACAGCGGCATCAACGGGTTGCTGCGCTTCGGTGGCTGTCATGTTGAATGTAAACAAAAAGCTGCTCATCGTCGCGGCGCTATCGTCATTCTGTAAAGCCCGCCTCAACGGTTGTGATTGGTGCCTCGATTTGGAAAAATTTGGAAATGGGCTCTTGGCCAGACTGACAGAGCAAATCTCAAATTTTCCCTAAGTTTGTCAGGATTTTCCCAGGTTAGGAGGTGTAGGTGCATGTATGTCGACCAAAGCATTCGGTACAGGGCTTAAAGTTTAATATGTCACAATTACAGTCTATGTCAGGGGTGGCTAACTAGTCAGACACTGAAGTTCAACTTACACAAGCTGCGTGAGGTAGTGTTGTGTTATTTGATGCACATCAGTTGACGCCCGTAGCACACACCAGATGCATTATACAGCCAGTAGAAGTAGACACGGTATTGTAGTTAGGATGGCCCAGTCTGGGGAACGTGATAAAATTGGTGTTTTAGGATAGCTGAAGTGTTTCAATGCTGGTGTTTTGTAAGCCAACAAAGATCTTGCACAGACAAGCTTGCAGGTGCACACAAATACTCACATGTAGTCTCTCTGGCCTATCTGATTATTAACTTTTGAGCCTAAGGAATGAGGGTGTTTTATGCCGTACAAATTGTAAAGCCCTCTGAGGTCAATTTTGGGCTATATAAATAAAATTGACTTGACCTCTCTATGCTATTACTGACATATCTCCATGTCATACATTGACAAATGTTTTCCTTGAGTTTTACACATTTACATTTCCAACTTTTTTCCATTGACATACTGACACTATATCAAACTTTGACCCTTAAGTCATCAAACTGTACATTTTGCATATCATTATACCTCCAACATCCCCGATCCCACATTAAGCCTTTTGTGCATATAAGTCTGTTTAGTCGGTCTGGGTTTCCCTACACGTTTTCATGTTTACGACTGAGATAAGCCACAATGTTCTTGCGTACATGTTAGATTGCCTCTAACATCTCTTTGTGGCCTCTTGTGGTGGCCAGTGACACACAAGAGGAAGTGAGCAGAGATGGTTGTCTAACAGTGACAGAGCCTCGGCGCTCGGGGAAAAACAAAGAAAAAGAACAGTCCCTGGCTGATCTCCCATCCCGCCCTTTAGCAAATTGGTTGTTGATTGTCCACAGACATCGTTGTTGGTGCTCCCCTGTACCAATAAAGCCCTGCTTAAAGCAGAGCAGGGGCCCTCTAGGTCTTGTTATTGTAACAGGAGTCTGTTTTGGCTGGGACTCCTGTTCTCAGCACGAAAAACAACAATAACAACATCAGCCCACAGCCCTGGGAGCTGGGCCCGAGTCAGAGGCAGTCCGAGGTAGGGGGGGTGAATGCCCTGTTATTGTTGCATGGTTCCAGTCTGACACTTCAACTGTGGTTCTGAAATGACTGGAACTGCTGTTGGCGCCTTACTCAACGCTTAAGTGTACAGTTAGTGTAACACCCCTGGTAATTCTTGCCACTCAAAAAAGCAGTTTAGGATCCATGTGCACTCCAGCCCAGGCACTGACCCACCTTCCCCTCTCTAGCTCTCTCTCGGTCTCTCTCTCTCTCTCTCTCTGTCATTCTTTCCTGTATACAAAGTGGAGCTGGCCCTCATCGCAGAGAGAGATTCCTGGGTCTCCTGAAGACAAACAAAAGGGAAGGAATCCATGCAAGTCTCAAAACAAAATATTGAGGGAGTTTACACAGAGACCACACAACACCATCACAGTGGTCTAATCTATTTGTAATTAAAAAGTTTGCTGTGCTATGTCCTCATCCAGACAAAAACAGATCCATCTTGCATTGGCCTTGTTATGATCATGGCTGTTTTTTTCCCCCCTCTTTCCCCCTTCTGTTCTGAGTTGTTCCTGTAACCTATCTCTCTGTGTGTGTGTGTGTGTGTGTGTGTGTGTGTGTGTGTGTGTGTGTGTGTGTGTGTGTGTGTGCGTGCGTGAAAGATCCCTCTGTTGTAGTGATGACATCTTGAGAAGGCATGACCACTAAATGACTAAAAAAGCGACATTATTGTATTTCTTTGACTTCTCCTTCTGTGTCAGTCAATTTCAAAGAGGCTCTATTAGCATGGCCATATTGACACATAGTATTGTTAAAGCAAATACAGTTTTTAAGATGCAAAAAAATAAAACATTAGATGTTGAAATATGTTAACATTCGTGCAAAAGCAACAACTATGTCAACAATGTTTAACAACAGCAGGAACATAACTGATGGATATCAGATATCAGACATCACTGTGTGTGTGTGTGTGTGTGTGTGTGTGTGTGTGGAAATATGAATTGTTTTGTAACGGTTTTCAGTGTGTGTGTGTGTGTGTGTGTGTGTGTGTGTGGGGGGAGGGTAAGGGGGTCACTCCCTGTCCCTCAAAGTTAGACAGGTAAAGACATGCTCTGCTGCTAGACTGCAGCTCTCTGTGTGATCTCACAACAGGATTAGCATTTTGTTTATGTTGGTTATGTGGTCAAATTTAGGATGTTTGCATTTCAATTTGGGGAAATATTTATTTCAGACTGGGTTGGAGTTTTGTCTCAATTTGGATACTTCTGTGAGTACACTTACATGTAGTACACTGTACACTGTGTACTCACTTATGTAGTGTGTACATTTTGACAGGGTAGTGTCAAATCGTGCACAGCCGTTATGCACTGATCCGAAAAAAATTCTTCTTCTTCTTCTTCTTCTTCATGGGAAATTGCAGCTGGGCGGAACATTACTGCCACCTATTGTCAGTGAGGGGACTCTTTTCTTTGCTCAGTTCATTGCGCATTGAAGGGCTTTCTGGTGGGAGTGGGGAAGGGGGGTCACTGTTTGTTTGTTTGTAAGTCTTTAAACGAGACTGTCCTCCCTCCAAAAACAAGCAATGTATACACAGTATCTCACAAAAGTGAGTACACCCCTCACATTTTAGTAAATATTTCATTATATCTTTTAATGGGACAACACTGAAGAAATTACACTTTGCTACAATGTAAAGTGTTAAGTGTACAGCTTGTATAACAGTGTAAATGTGCTGTCCCCTCAAAATAACTCAACACACAGCCATTAATGTCTAAACCGCTGGCAACAAAAGTGAGTACACCCCTATGTTAAATTCCCATAGAGGCAGGCAGATGTTTATTTTTAAAGGCCAGTTATTTCATGGATCCAGGATACTAGGCATCCTGATAAAGTTCCCTTGGCCTTTGGAATTAAAATAGCCCCACATCATCACATACCCTTCACCATACCTACAGATTGGCATGGGGTACTGTGATGGCCTAAGCTACACAGGTTAAACAGCCAGCAATGAAGTCCTTCCGGATGCAGAAAAGGCGTGGCCAAGGGTGAAGGACTGTTTTATACTATGGCCTGCCAATTGGGCCGTACCATTAGATGCCATGCTGGAGGGGGGTTTAGGTTTAGGTTGGAGTTTATTTGTATTAGTTTAAATTATGTCTATTTTAGTTTTTCCCCTGGGTGGTTATTTGGTTTGGCCCAGTTAGTATATATGTTCACTGTCGTCTCATTCTTGGGGGGGAGGTTTTTGATGTGCACATGTATTTTTGTTATAGTTATTTTTGGTTTGAGTTATATTGAGTTTACCAATTTTATTGGTTTATATATTAAGTTCTTGATCTTATATTGTTTTGTGCATTTTTAGGGTAAAAAAAACCCCACTTTTTTCCAACAAACTCCTGTTATCCTAATTGTCTAACTGCTTGGTCTCTGACAGGTACTTTCCATAAAATCATCTCTCAATGCAAATCAAACCAGCTATTAGGCTAACCGACATAAAACCATGCCAATCTCTAGGTATGGTGAAGGGTATGTGATGATGTTAGGTTATTTTAATTCCAAAGGCCAAGGGAACTTTATCAGGATGCATAGTATCCTGGATCCATGAAATAACTGGCCTTTAAAAATAAACATCTGCCTGCCTCTATGGGAATTTCACATAGGGGTGTACTCACTTTTGTTGCCAGCGGTTTAGACATTAATGGCTGTGTGTTGAGTTATTTTGAAGGGACAGCACATTTACACTGTTATACAAGATGTACACTTAACACTTTACATTGTAGCAAAGTGTAATTTCTTCAGTGTTGTCCCATTAAAAGATATAATGAAATATTTACTAAAATGTGAGGGGTGTACTCACTTTTGTAAGATACTGTATATCCACTAGGCCGATATACAACTCTGGCTCCAGCGGTATAGTGTGTGTGAAGCAGATTTCCCTGTGGGTTATGTTATGGATTCATTACAGTTAGTACATTTGCAAAGAAATTAACCTTTTTTCCCCCCTTTTATTTGACTCGGCTTTATGCACTCTGTGGTTACCTCCAAAGGCAGAGAGAAGAGATGGAGAGAAAGAAAATAGAAAGATGGAGCGATAGATAGAGAGAGCCTGAGGGCAGAGGCAGGGTCAGGTGACTCAGCTTTCCCCCTGAAAGCAAATTGAGGAGAGCTGTGGGTTCAAGCCCCCAAAGTTTTACTAGAACACAGGCTTTTTAACAGGAGGGAAAAACAACCCCAGGGAAACCACGGTCAAGTAGGATACTACATATAAATCTCCTGAAGGAGTGGGTGCAGCGTCCAGAAAGAAAAGAAGTGATGCTCATCAGAGTTGTGCAAGAGGAAGAGGAAGTGGATGAACAATACTTGCCTTCAGCTGGGGCTCCAGTGGACCATGACCTCGACCACCTTTCTGAAGACAAGCAGCTCCAGGTGAGAGACATCTGTAATTCAGAAGTATTCCAGGAGAATCCTGGTAGGACAAATATTGTTGAACATAACATTGTTGTTAAAGAAGGGGCTTCCGTGAGACGACTTAGTTACAGGATCCCTGAACGCTTACTGGTTTCACTGGAAAAGGAGATTCAACTGATGTTGTCCCTGGGAATCATCGAGACTTCAAGAAGTGAGTGGTGTCACCCAGTGGTGCTGGTGCCAAAGAAGGATGGCAGCATACGGTTCTGCATTGACTTCAGGTACCTAAATTCAGTTTCTCAGTTTGATTCCTATCCTACACCAAGAATTGATGACCTGCTTGAACGACTGGGCAAAGCAAAATACTTGACCACATTAGATCTTTGCAAGGGTTATTGGCAGGTTCCACTCACTGAGCGATCCAGAGAGCTGACAGCCTTTAGGACTCCATTGGGTCTCTTCCAGTTTACGGTCCTGCCATTTGGGTTGCACGGAGCTACTGCCACCTTCCAGAGGCTCATGGACCAGGTACTATGTGATTTCACTGGTTTTGCGGCTGCATATCTGGATGATATTGTCATTTACAGTAACACCTGGAAGGAGCATTTGGAACATCTGCAGGCTGTCTTGGACTGTCTACACTCGCCGGGCTGACCATAAACCCATCAAAGTGTGTCTTTGCGGCTGCAGAGACGGCATACCTGGGCCATATCATCGGAAATGGGGTGATACGGCTACAGGTCAACAAGATCCAGGCCAGATCCATGTCCTTTGCCACAGACAAAGAAACAACTTCGATCTTTTCTGGGCATGGCAGGCTTTTACCATCGCTTCATACCGCAGTTCTCCACCAGGGCAGCTCTTATCACAGACCTGACTGGATCCCGGTGGCCCAATCAGATCCTGTGGACAGAGTACGCAATGGCAGCTTTCTATGACATCCGGCAATCACTAAGTAAGGAACCAGTTTTGTACAGTCCAAACTTTGATGAACAGTTTATTCTGCAAACAGATGCTTCTGACAGGGGTCTGGGGGCGGTGCTTCTCCAGGGACCACCTGGTGACCGCCATCCAGTCGCCTACATCAGCAGGAAGATGTTCCCAAGAGAGGTTCGGTATTCAACAGTGGAAAAGGAGGCCCTGGCTATCAAGTGGGCTCTCGACTCCTTAAGGTACTACCTCTTAGGCAGGGAATTCACCCTTGAGACGGACCACAAAGCTCTTCAGTGGATGGAAAGGATGAAGGATAGCAATGGCAGAATAACCAGGTGGTACCTGGCACTCCAACCTTTCCGCTTCAACATCCAGCAACATCCCAGGCAAGAACAACCTCACAGTTGACTACCTCTCTCGCAGTTCCAGCGAGAGTCCTGAAGGGGGGGGTGTGTGTGATGGCCTAAGCCACACAGGTTAAACAGCCAGCAATGAGGTCCTTCCTGATGCAGAAAAGGCGTGGCCAAGGGTGAAGGACTGTTTTATACTATGGCCTGCCAATTGGGCCGTACCATTAGATGCCATGCTGGAGGGGGGTTTAGGTTTAGGTTGGAGTTTATTTGTATTAGTTTAAATTATGTCTATTTTAGTTTTTCCCCTGGGGGGGTTATTTGGTTTGGCCCAGTTAGTATATATGTTCACTGTTGTCTCATTCTAGGGGGGAGATTTTTGATGTGCACATGTATTTTTTGTTATAGTTATTTTTGGTTTGAGTTATATTGAGTTTACCAATTTTATTGGTTTATATATTAAGTTCTTGGTCTTATATTGTTTTGTGCATTTTTTGGGTAAATAAAACCCACTTTTTTTTTCCAACAAACTCCTGTTATCCTAATTGTCTAACTGCTTGGTCTCTGACAATTGGTGGCAGTGGTGGGATCATCCAGTCGAGGAAACAGGAGTTTTTTTTTTTTTTTTTTTTTTTTTTTTTTTTATCTCTCCAACCCAAGAAGAGGAAAATGCCTCGAGAAAAAGGTGGAAGGAACCAAGGGGGACCGGCAGGCCTAACAGTTGCTCTGGAAGGGCAAGCCAATGAAGGAGAAAATGGAGCTTCTGGAGGGGTGGATAACGCAGTGGGTATCGAGCCAACTTTGTCGGATGTGATGGCCATTCTTCATGCTCAAATGGGGCAGCAGGAAGCCCGAGAGGCAAGGCAGAATGAGGTAACTGCACGACAAGAACACCGGTTTAGAGCGATGCAACATCAGTTTCAACTTCTGCAGTGTGAAGTGGAGGCCCGAACGTCTCCAGATCCTCTGTCAGCTGAGTCCGATCCTCCAGAGCAGGGGGTTCAAACATCCACCCTACACCCTCTGCCAGCCCAAACTGAGCCTATCATTACCAACCAAACGGTGGCTTCTGCAGGTGCGGCTTGCTCACATCATCAGCCCAGGTTGGAAAAATTAACTGATAATGATGATATAGAACATTTTCTCATTACATTTGAACGCATTGCTATAGCATGCAGGTGGCCAAGAACAGACTGGGTTTTTCATTTAATTCCATTACTGACAGGCAAAGCTAGAGGTGCATATGTGCATATGGACATTGATGATTCCCTTGATTATGGCCAGGTGAAATCTGCAGTTTTTGCTAAATATGACTTTAATCCTGAGACATACCGGCAGAGATTTTGCTCCCTACAGGTCAACCCTGATGAGAGCCCCAAAGAACTGTATGCAAGGCTCAAGGAGCTTTATGCGAATTGGATCCAGCCAAAAGGTAAAACCATCCAAGAAATTGGTGAAATTATTATATTTGAGCAGTATTTGAGAATGGTGTCCCCAGAGCTTCAGGTTTGGATCCGAGAACATGACACAGACTCCGCAATGGAGGCTGCAAGGCTGGCTGATGTTTTCGTGGCTGCATGGCAGAAGGGACAACCATGGAGCTACAACCTATGGAGAACAAAGGACAACTGGAAACCAGCTTACCAACCAGTGACCGGTGTGGGTAAGAGTCCCATGGGGAAAGCCAGCCAGCTAGCAGAGCATTATCTTCCTCAGGAAGAAAGCCAATCTGTTATCTGTGTGGCATAGAAGGCCATACAAAACCCATGTGCCCTAAAAACTCAGCTAAAATGACACAAATGTGTTTTTGTACCACGCCCTCAGGAGGAACCTGAGCTCAAGAAGGACCAATCTATTAAAATGACAAATATTGAAGTGAATGGAACAACTCTTAAGGCCCTGCTTGATTCTGGAAGTGATCAGACTCTTGTGCACAGGAGGTTTGTACCCCCCCACATAATCAGCCCCCAAGACACCATACCTATCTGTTGTGTACATGGAGATGAGAAAAGATATTCAACAGCTGACATGTACATAAAAGTAGATGGGCAAACTTACCTGTTGAATGTTGGAGTTGTTGATTGCTTACCCTTTTCTGCTGTACTAGGGCGAGATCTTCCAGTGCTTTTTGATTTGCTGGAGTTTGACCAAAGCCGGAAATGTAATGCGGCTGTTACCAGAGCACAGGCAAATAAGTCAGATGACCATGTTGAGACTCTGTGTGCACTGCCCTTCTACAATGATGAGTTGGAGACAGCACCCGGAAAGTCTTGTAAAACTCATAGACAGAGACGGCAGGAGAAGTTCCAACACACTGTTGTGAAACCACTAATCAATTCTGAACCAGAGTTACCCTTAGGATTTTAAATGCCAGTGAACATAATCGAGGCGCAGAATGCTGATCCATCTTTAGTGTCTCTCTTTCAGAAAGCAAATGAGAAGGGGCTAGAAGCTGAGCTGGACTTCAACGGAGATGAGTAAATTCTGCAAAATGGCATGCTCTATCATGAACAGGGGTCAGTGTTGCAGCTGGTGGTTCCCCAAGCAGTGAAACCGAACATACTTACCTTGGGCCACTCTGTTCCCTGGGCGGGCCACCTGGGTAAGCACAAAACTACAGCACGTGTCAAACGCCATTTCCACTGGCCAGGTCTGTGCAGAGATGTAGCTGAATTCTGTAGAAACTGCCCTCCGTGCCAAATAACATCTGCTAAAACTCCGTCTAGAGCTCCTCTCCAACCTCAATCCATCATTGGCACCCCATTTGAGCGGCTGGGCATGGACATTGTGGGCCCCGTTGAAAGGAGCAAAGCAGGGAATCGTTACATGCTGGTCATAACAGATTATGCTACAAAGTACCCTGAAGTCTTTCCACTTAAATCTATAAAAGCCAAAGCAGTTGCTTTCTGTCTGGTGCAGTTCTTTGCCAGAGTTGGTTTCCCTCTGGAAATCCTGACTGATCAAGGAACTAACTCCATGTCTTTGCTGCTGAAACAGGTGTACCAGCTACTAGGAATAAGAAGCCTGAGGACTACACCGTATCACCCCCAAACAGATGGACTGACGGAGTGCTTTAATCAGACCTTGAAGCAGATGCTCCGGAAATTTGTCAACAGCGGTACAGACTGGGATCAGTGGCTGCCATATCTCCTCTTTGCATACAGGGAAGTACCCCAAGCCTCTACTGGCTTCTCTCCGTTTGAACTTATGTACGGGCATGAAGTACGAGGTCCTCTCTCACTGATGAGAGAGATTTGGGAGGGAGGAAAAGAGAGAGGGGAATCCGTTAATGTCATATCCTATGTTGTCCGGATGAGGGAATGACTGGAGAAAATGAGTGATCTTGCCCAAGCGCACATGGTGGAGGCCCAGCAACAGCAGAAGTCCTGGTACGATCGGTCGGCCCGACAGAGGTCCTTTAACCCGGGACAGAAAGTGCTAGTGCTCCTCCCCAGTGATGACAAAAAGCTTCTGGCAAAGTGGCAAGGACCGTTTGAGATTCTCAAGAAACTAGGGCCCACTACGTACCAGGTGTCAACCCCAGGGAAACCACGGTCAAGTAGGATACTACATATAAATCTCCTGAAGGAGTGGGTGCAGCGTCCAGAAAGAAAAGAAGTGATGCTCATCAGAGTTGTGCAAGAGGAAGAGGAAGTGGATGAACAATACTTGCCTTCAGCTGGGGTTCCAGTGGACCATGACCTCGACCAACTTTCTGAAGACAAGCAACTCCAGGTGAGAGACATCTGTAATTCAGAAGTATTCCAGGAGAATCCTGGTAGGACAAATATTGTTGAACATAACATTGTTGTTAAAGAAGGGGCTTCCGTGAGACGACTTAGTTACAGGATCCCTAAACGCTTACTGGTTTCACTGGAAAAGGAGATTCAACTGATGTTGTCCCTGGGGATCATCGAGACTTCAAGAAGTGAGTGGTGTCACCCAGTGGTGCTGGTGCCAAAGAAGGATGGCAGCATATGGTTCTGCATTGACTTCAGGTACCTAAATTCAGTTTCTCAGTTTGATTCCTTTCCTACACCAAGAATTGATGAACTGCTTGAACGACTGGGCAAAGCAAAATACTTGACCACATTAGATCTGTGCAAGGGTTATTGGCAGGTTCCACTCACTGAGCGATCCAGAGAGCTGACAGCCTTTAGGACTCCATTGGGTCTCTTCCAGTTTACGGTCCTGCCATTTGGGTTGCACGGAGCTCCTGCCACCTTCCAGAGGCTCATGGACCAGGTACTATGTGATTTCACTGGTTTTTCGGCTGCATATCTGGATGATATTGTCATTTACAGTAACACCTGGAAGGAGCATTTGGAACATCTGCAGGCTGTCTTGGACTGTCTACACTCTGCCGGGCTGACCATAAACCCATCAAAGTGTGTCTTTGCGGCTGCAGAGACGGCATACCTGGGCCATATCATCGGAAATGGGGTGATACGGCCACAGGTCAACAAGATCCAGGCCAGATCCATGTCCTTTGCCACAGACAAAGAAACAACTTCGATCTTTTCTGGGCATGGCAGGCTTTTACCATCGCTTCATACCGCAGTTCTCCACCAGGGCAGCTCTTATCACAGACCTGACTGGATCCCGGTGGCCCAATCAGATCCTGTGGACAGAGTACGCAATGGCAGCTTTCTATGACATCCGGCAATCACTAAGTAAGGAACCAGTTTTGTACAGTCCAAACTTTGATGAACAGTTTATTCTGCAAACAGATGCTTCTGACAGGGGTCTGGGGGCGGTGCTTCTCCAGGGACCACCTGGTGACCGCCATCCAGTCGCCTACATCAGCAGGAAGATGTTCCCAAGAGAGGTTCGGTATTCAACAGTGGAAAAGGAGGCCCTGGCTATCAAGTGGGCTCTCGACTCCTTAAGGTACTACCTCTTAGGCAGGGAATTCACCCTTGAGACGGACCACAAAGCTCTTCAGTGGATGGAAAGGATGAAGGATAGCAATGGCAGAATAACCAGGTGGTACCTGGCACTCCAACCTTTCCGCTTCAACATCCAGCACATCCCAGGCAAGAACAACCTCACAGCTGACTACCTCTCTCGCAGTTCCAGCGAGAGTCCTGAAGGGGGGGTGTGTGTGATGGCCTAAGCCACACAGGTTAAACAGCCAGCAATGAGGTCCTTCCTGATGCAGAAAAGGCGTGGCCAAGGGTGAAGGACTGTTTTATACTATGGCCTGCCAATTGGGCCGTACCATTAGATGCCATGCTGGAGGGGGGTTTAGGTTTAGGTTGGAGTTTATTTGTATTAGTTTAAATTATGTCTATTTTAGTTTTTCCCCTGGGGGGGTTATTTGGTTTGGCCCAGTTAGTATATATGTTCACTGTTGTCTCATTCTAGGGGGGAGATTTTTGATGTGCACATGTATTTTTTGTTATAGTTATTTTTGGTTTGAGTTATATTGAGTTTACCAATTTTATTGGTTTATATATTAAGTTCTTGGTCTTATATTGTTTTGTGCATTTTTTGGGTAAATAAAAACCCACTTTTTTCCAACAAACTCCTGTTATCCTAATTGTCTAACTGCTTGGTCTCTGACAATTGGTGGCAGTGGTGGGATCATCCAGTCGAGGAAACAGGAGTTTTTTTTTTTTTTTTTTTTTTTTTCTATCTCTCCAACCCAAGAAGAGGAAAATGCCTCGAGAAAAAGGTGGAAGGAACCAAGGGGGACCGGCAGGCCTAACAGTTGCTCTGGAAGGGCAAGCCAATGAAGGAGAAAATGGAGCTTCTGGAGGGGTGGATAACGCAGTGGGTATGGAGCCAACTTTGTCGGATGTGATGGCCATTCTTCATGCTCAAATGGGGCAGCAGGAAGCCCGAGAGGCAAGGCAGAATGAGGTAACTGCACGACAAGAACACCGGTTTAGAGCGATGCAACATCAGTTTCAACTTCTGCAGTGTGAAGTGGAGGCCCGAACGTCTCCAGATCCTCTGTCAGCTGAGTCCGATCCTCCAGAGCAGGGGGTTCAAACATCCACCCTACACCCTCTGCCAGCCCAAACTGAGCCTATCATTACCAACCAAACGGTGGCTTCTGCAGGTGCGGCTTGCTCACATCATCAGCCCAGGTTGGAAAAATTAACTGATAATGATGATATAGAACATTTTCTCATTACATTTGAACGCATTGCTATAGCATGCAGGTGGCCAAGAACAGACTGGGTTTTTCATTTAATTCCATTACTGACAGGCAAAGCTAGAGGTGCATATGTGCATATGGACATTGATGATTCCCTTGATTATGGCCAGGTGAAATCTGCAGTTTTTGCTAAATATGACTTTAATCCTGAGACATACCGGCAGAGATTTTGCTCCCTACAGGTCAACCCTGATGAGAGCCCCAAAGAACTGTATGCAAGGCTCAAGGAGCTTTATGCGAATTGGATCCAGCCAAAAGGTAAAACCATCCAAGAAATTGGTGAAATTATTATATTTGAGCAGTATTTGAGAATGGTGTCCCCAGAGCTTCAGGTTTGGATCCGAGAACATGACACAGACTCCGCAATGGAGGCTGCAAGGCTGGCTGATGTTTTCGTGGCTGCATGGCAGAAGGGACAACCATGGAGCTACAACCTATGGAGAACAAAGGACAACTGGAAACCAGCTTACCAACCAGTGACCGGTGTGGGTAAGAGTCCCATGGGGGAAAGCCAGCCAGCTAGCAGAGCATTATCTTCCTCAGGAAGAAAGCCAATCTGTTATCTGTGTGGCATAGAAGGCCATACAAAACCCATGTGCCCTAAAAACTCAGCTAAAATGACACAAATGTGCTTTGTACCACGCCCTCAGGAGGAACCTGAGCTCAAGAAGGACCAATCTATTAAAATGACAAATATTGAAGTGAATGGAACAACTCTTAAGGCCCTGCTTGATTCTGGAAGTGATCAGACTCTTGTGCACAGGAGGTTTGTACCCCCCCACATAATCAGCCCCCAAGACACCATACCTATCTGTTGTGTACATGGAGATGAGAAAAGATATTCAACAGCTGACATGTACATAAAAGTAGATGGGCAAACTTACCTGTTGAATGTTGGAGTTGTTGATTGCTTACCCTTTTCTGCTGTACTAGGGCGAGATCTTCCAGTGCTTTTTGATTTGCTGGAGTTTGACCAAAGCCGGAAATGTAATGCGGCTGTTACCAGAGCACAGGCAAATAAGTCAGATGACCATGTTGAGACTCTGTGTGCACTGCCCTTCTACAATGATGAGTTGGAGACAGCACCCGGAAAGTCTTGTAAAACTCATAGACAGAGACGGCAGGAGAAGTTCCAACACACTGTTGTGAAACCACTAATCAATTCTGAACCAGAGTTACCCTTAGGATTTTAAATGCCAGTGAACATAATCGAGGCGCAGAATGCTGATCCATCTTTAGTGTCTCTTTCAGAAAGCAAATGAGAAGGGGCTAGAAGCTGAGCTGGACTTCAATGGAGATGAGTAAATTCTGCAAAATGGCATGCTCTATCATGAACAGGGGTCAGTGTTGCAGCTGGTGGTTCCCCAAGCAGTGAAACCGAACATACTTACCTTGGGCCACTCTGTTCCCTGGGCGGGCCACCTGGGTAAGCACAAAACTACAGCACGTGTCAAACGCCATTTCCACTGGCCAGGTCTGTGCAGAGATGTAGCTGAATTCTGTAGAAACTGCCCTCCGTGCCAAATAACATCTGCTAAAACTCCGTCTAGAGCTCCTCTCCAACCTCAATCCATCATTGGCACCCCATTTGAGCGGCTGGGCATGGACATTGTGGGCCCCGTTGAAAGGAGCAAAGCAGGGAATCGTTACATGCTGGTCATAACAGATTATGCTACAAAGTACCCTGAAGTCTTTCCACTTAAATCTATAAAAGCCAAAGCAGTTGCTTTCTGTCTGGTGCAGTTCTTTGCCAGAGTTGGTTTCCCTCTGGAAATCCTGACTGATCAAGGAACTAACTCCATGTCTTTGCTGCTGAAACAGGTGTACCAGCTACAAGGAATAAGAAGCCTGAGGACTACACCGTATCACCCCAAACAGATGGACTGACGGAGTGCTTTAATCAGACCTTGAAGCAGATGCTCCGGAAATTTGTCAACAGCGGTACAGACTGGGATCAGTGGCTGCCATATCTCCTCTTTGCATACAGGGAAGTACCCCAAGCCTCTACTGGCTTCTCTCCGTTTGAACTTATGTACGGGCATGAAGTACGAGGTCCTCTCTCACTGATGAGAGAGATTTGGGAGGGAGGAAAAGAGAGAGGGGAATCCGTTAATGTCATATCCTATGTTGTCCGGATGAGGGAATGACTGGAGAAAATGAGTGAGCTTGCCCAAGCGCACATGGTGGAGGCCCAGCAACAGCAGAAGTCCTGGTACGATCGGTCGGCCCGACAGAGGTCCTTTAACCCGGGACAGAAAGTGCTAGTGCTCCTCCCCAGTGATGACAAAAAGCTTCTGGCAAAGTGGCAAGGACCGTTTGAGATTCTCAAGAAACTAGGGCCCACTACGTACCAGGTGTCAACCCCAGGGAAACCACGGTCAAGTAGGATACTACATATAAATCTCCTGAAGGAGTGGGTGCAGCGTCCAGAAAGAAAAGGAGTGATGCTCATCAGAGTTGTGCAAGAGGAAGAGGAAGTGGATGAACAATACTTGCCTTCAGCTGGGGTTCCAGTGGACCATGACCTCGACCAACTTTCTGAAGACAAGCAACTCCAGGTGAGAGACATCTGTAATTCAGAAGTATTCCAGGAGAATCCTGGTAGGACAAATATTGTTGAACATAACATTGTTGTTAAAGAAGGGGCTTCCGTGAGACGACTTAGTTACAGGATCCCTAAACGCTTACTGGTTTCACTGGAAAAGGAGATTCAACTGATGTTGTCCCTGGGGATCATCGAGACTTCAAGAAGTGAGTGGTGTCACCCAGTGGTGCTGGTGCCAAAGAAGGATGGCAGCATATGGTTCTGCATTGACTTCAGGTACCTAAATTCAGTTTCTCAGTTTGATTCCTTTCCTACACCAAGAATTGATGAACTGCTTGAACGACTGGGCAAAGCAAAATACTTGACCACATTAGATCTGTGCAAGGGTTATTGGCAGGTTCCACTCACTGAGCGATCCAGAGAGCTGACAGCCTTTAGGACTCCATTGGGTCTCTTCCAGTTTACGGTCCTGCCATTTGGGTTGCACGGAGCTCCTGCCACCTTCCAGAGGCTCATGGACCAGGTACTATGTGATTTCACTGGTTTTTCGGCTGCATATCTGGATGATATTGTCATTTACAGTAACACCTGGAAGGAGCATTTGGAACATCTGCAGGCTGTCTTGGACTGTCTACACTCTGCCGGGCTGACCATAAACCCATCAAAGTGTGTCTTTGCGGCTGCAGAGACGGCATACCTGGGCCATATTATCGGAAATGGGGTGATACGGCCACAGGTCAACAAGATCCAGGCCATAGAGTCATGTCCTTTGCCACAGACAAAGAAACAACTTCGATCTTTTCTGGGCATGGCAGGCTTTTACCATCGCTTCATACCGCAGTTCTCCACCAGGGCAGCTCTTCTCACAGACCTGACTGGATCCCGGTGGCCCAATCAGATCCTGTGGACAGAGTACACAATGGCAGCTTTCTATGACATCCGGCAATCACTAAGTAAGGAACCAGTTTTGTACAGTCCAAACTTTGATGAACAGTTTATTCTGTAAACAGATGCTTCTGACAGGGGTCTGGGGGCGGTGCTTCTCCAGGGACCACCTGGTGACCGCCATCCAGTCGCCTACATCAGCAGGAAGATGTTCCCAAGAGAGGTTCGGTATTCAACAGTGGAAAAGGAGGCCCTGGCTATCAAGTGGGCTCTCGACTCCTTAAGGTACTACCTCCTAGGCAGGGAATTCACCCTTGAGACGGACCACAAAGCTCTTCAGTGGATGGAAAGGATGAAGGATAGCAATGGCAGAATAACCAGGTGGTACCTGGCACTCCAACCTTTCCGCTTCAACATCCAGCACATCCCAGGCAAGAACAACCTCACAGCTGACTACCTCTCTCGCAGTTCCAGCGAGAGTCCTGAAGGGGGATGTGTGTGATGGCCTAAGCCACACAGGTTAAACAGCCAGCAATGAGGTCCTTCCTGATGCAGAAAAGGCGTGGCCAAGGGTGAAGGACTGTTTTATACTATGGCCTGCCAATTGGGCCGTACCATTAGATGCCATGCTGGAGGGGGGTTTAGGTTTAGGTTGGAGTTTATTTGTATTAGTTTAAATTATGTCTATTTTAGTTTTTCCCCTGGGTGGTTATTTGGTTTGGCCCAGTTAGTATATATGTTCACTGTTGTCTCATTCTAGGGGGCAGGTTTTTGATGTGCACGTGTATTTTTTGTTATAGTTATTTTTGGTTTGAGTTATATTGAGTTTACCAATTTTATTGGTTTATATATTAAGTTCTTGGTCTTATATTGTTTTGTGCATTTTTTGGGTAAAAAAAACCCCACTTTTTTACAACAAACTCCTGTTATCCTAATTGTGTAACTGCTTGGTCTCTGACAGGTACTTTCCATAAAATCATCTCTCAATGCAAATCAAACCAGCTATTAGGCTAACCGACATAAAGCCATGTCAATCTCTAGGTATGGTGAAGGGTATGTGATGATGTTAGGTTATTTTAATTCCAAAGGCCAAGGGAACTTTATCAGGATGCATAGTATCCTGGATCCATGAAATAACTGGCCTTTAAAAATAAACATCTGCCTGCCTCTATGGGAATTTAACATAGGGGTGTACTCACTTTTGTTGCCAGCGGTTTAGACATTAATGGCTGTGTGTTGAGTTATTTTGAGGGGACAGCACATTTACACTGTTATACAAGATGTACACTTAACACTTTACATTGTAGCAAAGTGTAATTTCTTCAGTGTTGTCCCATTAAAAGATATAATGAAATATTTACTAAAATGTGAGGGGTGTACTCACTTTTGTGAGATACTGTATATCCACTAGGCCGATATACAACTCTGGCTCCAGCGGTATAGTGTGTGTGAAGCAGATTTCCCTGTGGGTTATGTTATGGATTCATTACAGTTAGTACATTTGCAAAGAAATTAACCTTTTTTCCCCCCTTTTATTTGACTCGGCTTTATGCACTCTGTGGTTACCTCCAACGGCAGAGAGAAGAGATGGAGAGAAAGAAAATAGAAAGATGGAGCGATAGATGGAGAGAGCCTGAGGGCAGAGGCAGGGTCAGGTGACTCAGCTTTCCCCCTGAAAGCAAATTGAGGAGAGCTGTGGGTTCAAGCCCCCCCAAAGTTTTACTAGAACACAGGCTTTTTAACAGGAGGGAAAAACAATGTTATAGTCGCTTCCTGCACCACTGAGTGTTCCCCACTAGTAAATATAACAGGGATTGGGTCATAATGTTATGGTCTGGCATCAGGTGAATGCAGTGCCTTCCCTCCAGCCCCCTCAGCACCCCACCCTTCTCTTCTGCTCTTTTCCATGTGGAGGAATAGATTCCAGTGTTAAAGAAATATCAGTCATCAGCGTTGTTATTGCGCACTCACTTGCTCCATCTGCAACACTGGTGCTCAAACACACTCTTTATGTGAGTGGACACAGTGGCTGCTCTCTCTTTCTGTTTCTCTCTCTCTCTCTGTCTCTCTGTTTCCTTTAGTGCCCTAAATGCTGCTTATTATTTCCCAACAAGGCGGACTGGAGGAAACTTGATGTAAAGAAACCATTTTACTGTCTTACTGTCAGGAGTGTGTGCACGTTTGAGTGTGTTGTGTGTTTGAGGAGACGTCTTTATTATCGGTCGTTAATGCATGAGTATGTACTTTTCCATAAGTTCAGGTGAAGGTGGTTGTGTGTGTGTGTGTGTGTGTGTGTGTGTGTGTGTGTGTGTGTGTGTGTGTGTGTGTGTGTGTGTGTGTGTGTGTGTGTGTGTGTGTGTGTGTGTGTGTGTGTGTGTGAAGGATGTACTACGCACAGTTTGTGTGCTAGTTTTATGATACAAAGGAGCTCTGTCAGGTTCGGCAGTATGAATCAGGTTGCAGGGCTGCTGAATGTTTGACAGTAGCAGTAAAAACAAACAGAAGTTCTCCACTCTGGAAAAATCTAACGCTATGAAAATGGCAACTATGGCAATGATGGGAACCGATCCATGTTGAGTTTCCAAACTCTGTTGCGTTTGGCCTGGGAGGAAAATGGCAAAGGGGTAAAATAACATGGATATATCTGTAATGGGATACTTGCATAGGCTTTATACAGTATGTGCAGGATTTAAGGTGCTTGTGTGTAGTCTTACTATATACTGTAGCTATAACATGCAATACATTGTACATGTACTTATTGAATTAATTACGGATATAACTTCTTGTAAAGTCATATGAACTGGGGCTTTTCCTTGGCGTAACACCAGGATTCCAGTGCTCTTCGTGGGATCCACTTTCATACGCCTTTCCCATTTTAAAATCCTCCTTCTATGCATATATAAATCTATTGTATCACACACTAAATGTTACACAATACTATGCTGGACCATTAGCCTGCAAATATATGACTTTGTAGACAGGTGACATGATGAAGTGTCCTGATTAATCCTAGATAAACAGCTAAATAAAATAATGGATACGCAAGTCGCCTCATCTGATTGTTTGGTATTAGGTGGACTATGCCATAGAGCTGGGGTTTGTTTTTTGTCAGTTTTGTTTGTGTGTGTGTTTGTGTGTGTGTGTGTGTGTGTGTGTGTGTGTGTGTGTGTGTGTGTGAGTGTCAGGGAGTGATAGAGTCAGAGAGAGAGAGAGAGAGTGTCATGGAGTAAGCAACTGGACTGAGCCTGAGGGGTCGTTTTCCTTCGGTCAGACAGACAGTCATCATTGGATCCACGTTATCTCATGTCTCGAGCTTCCAGATGAGAGTTGAGCAGGCAGCAAACACATTCTGCCCGCCTGAGTCATAATGTGTGTGTGTGTGTGTGTGTGTGTGTGTGTGTGTGTGTGTGTGTGTGTGTGTGTGTGTGTGTGTGTGTGTGTGTGTGTGTGTGTGTGTGTGTGTGTGTGTGGAAGTGCATGCGTGTGTGTGTCTTTCAGTTACTAATATACCCAGCATATCCCTTCCCTTACACATGCTGACCTCATCCATGGAGAGATTTAATAAATTCACTGCAGGTGATGAGTGCAGAAGTGCGATCTAAAATAGCAACATTCAAAAAGAACTTGGTTGCGTAGGTATGTTGTTAAGACTGGTGGATTACCGGGTTGATTTTAGATATCAAAGATAGTCTCCCACTAAGGAGCGCTGTATGGTTCAGACCCTAATCATTTTTTAAACAAACTACAGCACATTTGGTGATGATTCAGTAAATGCATGATGCTATCTGGTTTGACCTACGCCAGCTAAATAGTGTCTGTCTTCTGACGTGGATGAAAGAGCTGAATGCTGGGACGGAGGTGAAAACATTTAGGAATTTTAAGAACAGCAGGCTTCTGTCTCGATAGTCTAATTCCAAAGAAGAACACAGACTTCCCAGCAAGTGATCTCATTTCAGTTTATTTCTGTTTCTCAGCAGATTTTCTTATCGATAGTGACGTGGCCAGCACCTACTACATTACGAGAGGGGATGTACAATAATAAATGAGAGGGAGGTGTGTTACGGGACCCCATTGCTGTAAGGACACACACAAAGACTCTGCGCAACAGTCATAAAACATTGTTTTATCATTTGTCCCAGTTTTGATAACTGTGACTCTGAACTCATTTTCATCTGGAAACTGTCAAAACTGTCACTGAGATAAAAAATGTTTTACTGAAGACTAAAAATGTCAGATGGAGAGCATCTGCTTTGTTGACACCACTTGTATCTTGGTTACATTCTATATTAAGAAATCAGATGCTGCACATATTAGCCTTTTCTTCAGCCAATCAGGTCTTGTTATGGGAAAACTGATAGATGCATTTTCCTCCTGAGGTTTTGTCGCTCTGTTATTATCGCACAATAATAGCAGTAACTTCAATCTTCAATCCATCAGTGTTTTTGTGCATTAATGTAGGTGTGTTTGAGTGTTTACAGACAATTTCCATGACAACTGTCCAAATGCTTATCCTGTATCTTTTTTTTTTTCATACCTCTGAGTATCCGTGGCTTTTTGGTGGCAGGTTGAGAGGAACTGGCTGGCCTGGCCTACATTAGTCAGTCCAGTATCATGCAGCACATTTATTCTCTGAGGTTGTGTATTCCTGAGAAAATATTAAGCTGTAGGCTACATACATTTGATAACATGTAATCTAGAAGTTTTTGTATTTACGTACTTACGTACTGTCATTATTGTGTCACTGCTTATTTGCAGAACAAAAAAAAAACTACTTATTCAGTATGTTTAATTATGACAGTAGAAATATTAAATGAACTCCAAACAATAAAAGTATTCAAATCAAAATGCAAATCAATTACACTTAGAGTAGAGATGGCCCGATACCATTTTTTGCTTCCTGATACCGATTCTGATACCTGAACTTGTGTATCGGCCAATACCGAGTACCGATCCGATACCAATGTGTCATATATTTTATTATGTTTTAATAACTGTATACTATTATCCCTGTATGGATGTGATATTATTTTTATCTTTGTTGTCGGTCTGGCTCAGGTTAAACTCTTTGTGAAACATGAACAAACACAAACAATGAATGCCACAGAACTTCCTTTTATTATCCAGTTTGACAGTCAGTTATAACGGAAAAAGAACATAAATAAACTACTTTAATGTAGATTTTCTTTAGGGCTTTATTACGTGGTATCGGATCGGTGCATAAACTCCAGTACATCTCTAACTTAGAGGCACTAAAAGTTGTCCAACACCCAACCAAACTGCAGCAGCGAGTCTCAGCAAGTCTGTAGGCAGCCAGGAATAGTATAGCCAGGCTAACAAGCATTGAGTCTACTGTGACTCTGGTAGCTCTCATGACCCTGAAGATCTCATGGGTAAAGTTTTTAATAAAGTATCCCCTTTGTACCCCCCAGCCAAGTACAATACAGCACCATCAGTGTCTGAATCACTAAACAACCTTGTAAGTGAAAAACACCTAAAGCTTTAGTGTGTAACTTTTTTATATTACATTCAAGTCATTGCCAAATGAGTTGATACAAAGCTAATTAAGACTATCAGCTTCACAAAACTCTGTATTTCTGTATTTACTCTGTATATGTTCAGAAAATCATATAGTCCGGCGACTTTTGCACACAGAAAATCGAGCAAAGATAATTAAATTTTTAATCCTGCGTGTCCTCCTTGGCTACAAGCGGGGCGGTGCGTGATCACGAAAGGCTTGTGTCATGTGGATGCGCCCATAGTTTTGTTGTCATTATTTAGAATTCCTCATGGGAGGGAAAGAAACTATGCACTATAGCTCTAAATGCTACATTTTAAATGTTTAGCATCCATTACAAAATGTATGGCAAACCAATTTTTTTGTCATCATGCAAAAAGAAGACTGAGGCATTGTAGTTGCATTTTACTTTATGATAAGTTCCACTTACAATTTAGTGCTAGGGCTTGTGCTTTACTGGGGATTTTTGTCATTCTCTGTGTAATGTATTTGTAGTGTATGTAATTCAATATTGAAACTGGCTTCCCGCTCACAGTGAACAAACGTAATCGTGAATGCGATTGCATTTGTTGTGGCAGTTGACCGTTTAAAGGAATACGCCGACTTATTGGGAATTTAGCTTATTCACCGTAACCCCCAGAGTAAGACAAGTCGATACATACCCTTCTCATCTCCGTGCGTACTGTAACGCTGTCTGACGGTTCCAGCATTAGCTTAGCCTAGCACAGATCCTGCAGGTAACTGGTTCCAACTAGCCTACTGCTCCGAATTGTGACTAAAGTGACAAAACAACGCCAACATGTTCCTATTTACATGTTGTGATTTGTATAGTCACAGCGTGTACAAAAAACAACGTAACATGAGACACAGCCATCTTCTAACAGTAAACAAACCGGGAACTATATTCTCAGACAGGCTTGCTGCGAGCATATCACTCCGCCCAAGTACTATATTCTTCCACCAGAATCAGAATATAGTTATAATATATAGTATAGTTATAATATAATATATAATATAGTTCCCGGTTTGTTTACAGTTAGAAGACGGCTGTGTCTCATGTTACGTTGTTTTTTGTACACGCTGTGACTATAAATCACAACATGTAAATAGGAACATGTTGGCGTTATTTTGTCACTTATTCGGAGCAGTAGGATTACTGGAACCATTCACCTGCATGTTCTGTGCTGGCCTGATGCCGCTGGAGCCGTCAGACAGCCTTACAGCATGCATGGAGATGAGAAGGATATGCATCGACTTGTCTAACTCTGGGGGTTACGGTGAATAAGCTAAATTACCAATAAGTCTGCGTGTAATGATTGTATTGAAAATAGGAATTTTTAATATAAAATGTGGTTTACCGAACTTAAATTTACATGTTTTAATTGAACTTATTAAAGTTAAAACAATATTTTAGGAATTATACATGACTGTCATTTTTTTAATTAACATTTAAAAAAAAAATCACGTACTCCAAAGTACCCCCATTTGAGAAACACTGCTTTTTGGGCAGCAGTTCGGAGTTGAGTCAGGTCGAGTTGAGTTTGTAGTACCGAAGAGTCTCAGCAGCGTTCAGATACAGCTAAAATGAACCCAACGTGGTCAGTCACCACCCACACAAGCTAAAAAAATAAATCAAAAAAATAAAAACTTTGTCACACAGCAGGCCTACTGACTGAATATGTAACTTAATGTTGTAATACTTCCATTTATATGGCTGGCAGTTAGTTTGGTAACTGCTAGCCAACTGAGTAGGCGAGAGAAGGCGAGAACTTTTGTCAGTGTGGGAGCATTTGGCTATTTCCGGGAGGCAGTATGTACCAGTACAGACCCGATACTTATCGAACTCGCAAAAGTACCAGTAGAAAATATTTCTTTGTTCATTTTTGGCCAGCATAACAGTAGAGGGTAAGATCTCCAAAACAGATAGAGCCACAGTCCAGAGGCGCCTGCTGATCTTTCAAAGAGGAGAAGCTCATTTTCGGCCTTCATCATAAAAATTGTCCATTTATTTATAATAATATTATAATAATATATATAAAATAGTAATCTAATAATAATAATATATATAATAATAATAATAATAATAATAATAATAATAATAATAATAATAATAATAATAAAATATAATTATTATAATAATAATTTATAATATCTGTGAGATGGTTTCATCAAGAGGCATGGCCAGCAGTACATTTTCTTTGTCACAGCACTTCCAGTCAGCCAGCTAACTTTGTTATACCAGGAGAGCTGAACAGACCTGTTACTTTGCCCTATCTTTTGCACTATATCAATCTTAGGTGTTGATCTGCCCTGCTGTTTAATTCTAAATTTCTCCTCGTAAGGAAGGCTTTCAAATGGCTTCGCCAAAATCAGGTCGACAATATTAGCATTGTCTGCCATCGTGTGCAGTTTGCTAGCTGGCTAGTTCATCCCTACAACAATAGCCTAGCCTACTGTATGAATTAATGAATCTAACAAAACAATATTAAACTCGAACGAGGAAATGTAGGAATTGGGTTAAACTGAAACAAGGATTGTGGTGTATAATTGTATTAAATGTATGATGAAAATTGAAAAGCAATTTTGCCAAGCAAATACCAAGAAATAGGTTGTAGCAGTTCCTCTTTCAAAAACACTTGCAAAATCCGCGATGGGACTGAGCTCGTATAGCTTCGGCGACTTTTTATAGTACAAAATCGCTGGCAATCAAAAGGAGATGCAGTCTTTCGACAGACCCTCCAATCACAACACAGAAGCCCTGGAGTCCAGGCCAGCCCACTCCTCCATTCACCCCCAGAGACGCTGAGCATTGTGGGCGGGACATAATCGCAGCATTTATCCAATGACCGTCTAGTTTTGAAGCACTTAAAAAAATTGTTCAAAGCAGCCCCATTGAAGTCAACGGATACCAAGGGGGTAAGTCTCTCTCCACAACCCGTACCTCCTATGGTGCCATTTTGATGCTACTTAGCTGTCACCCGCCGTTAGCATTCCATTGACTGCCATTCATTTTGACGTCACTTTGACAGCTAATAACTTTACATCTGAAGCGTTTAAAGACTTTATTTGTTCATTGTTTATTTCTAAAGAAACGCGACAATGTATAAAAGGCTCCATTACCTTGTACCTCACGTTATGTCTCCGTACCAGACGTTTTTGTAAAAATAGGCTAACTATTGTGTCATAACCACGTGACTTACTGTCGCGTAGTAGTAGCCTGACAAGCCAGACCCACATCAAGATGTTGGGTCTGGGAACTCACCATTGACCGGGCTCAATCCGAGAGGCGGGATAAACAAATGTCCTTCAAATTCCCTCTGCATGTAATAGGATAGCGGTACAACCAGGCAGAGCAACGAAGAAGGTAGCGGAGTTAGTTGATAGATAAAATGTTTGCTGTATCAGATCGGCAAAACTCTGAAAACTGAACACATCTTCCTTTTTTAAGAATGATTTCAGTGCCGTTCTTTGTTCTTTTCTCAAAGAAAAGCTTAACTCCAAGTCTTCCAGAAGACCGCTGTTCCCAGCAGCAGCAGTCATAAACCCGCCCACCGGCTCTATAAACGATGTGATTGGCCTGACCAGAGTTTGGTTTTTCCAGCTCGCAAGCCAACGGAGAGTGCCTAGACCCCCCTGGCAAATTAAATTTGCTGCTGCTAGGGTGCGTCTAGATTTCTAGGCTAGCATAGTAGAGGAATTACCGTACAGGAGAAGCTCGCAGGCAGTTTCGACTTACATTAGCTGTTTAAGTTTAACTACTAATGTTAACTAGCATTTTAGTTAGCAATAATTAGCCTGTGCCTATGTTATCTCCTTACATATACCTACGCTCTCCATCTCTGCAAGATTTGGAATGATTGAGATTTCTCTTGGCAGAGCTACCAGAAGACTTACAACTTTCAGACAGGTTGCTCACGTCACATCTACGTCGGTAAGCTCAGTTGGAGGCTGTGCAGTAACGCTCAGCCCTCACCGGAAAAGTGCTTCTAATAGACTTCACTTCTTTGCGTCCAGAGCAACGGGATCTGTTGGTCCATTTCTTTAACTGTCTATGATGTATACTAGGCTTCAACAGGGAAATGCACTGTGATGCTACGGGAATGTATGAGAAGGAAATCAAGTCAGCTGATTCTGAACGAACTTGTCTTCGAGATGAACGTATTCGAACACATTTTTAGTCAATAAAATGTTAACACAATAGTACATATTTGACCATTAATTTTTTTGAAAAACAAAAACAAAGAAATGAACTGAAAAAAATAGCCACATAGTCATTTAATTCCATATTGATACAAAAATAGTGCAGCTATAAAGGTAAAACTGAATTTGAAATAATTTGGTCATTTGCCTACAGTAGAGGGAATAATGACACTGTGTGTGTGTGTGTGTGTGTGTGTGTGTGTGTACATGAGGCAGAGTGTGTTTGTGTGAGATGTGGGAAGCCCTGGAAGAGAAGAGCTGAGTGTTTGGGAAGTTGCCATTAAGACGCAAAGCAGAGACGTCTGAGGTAGGCTAATGACCTTACATGGATCTGTGTTTGGCAAAACTTTACAAAATGTGGGGTGGGGCACACACACACACACACACACACACACACACACACACACACACACACACACACACACACACACACACACACACACACACACACACACACACAACTCCTCAAACAGATCTTTGACAGGGTTTATAGTGGAGTTGGGGGACTCTTTGGGGTTGCAGTGTTTAGTTTTAGTTTGTGTGTGTGTGTGTGTGTGTGTGTGTGGGGGGGGGGGGGGGGGGTTAGGGTTAGGGGTTAGGGTTAGGGTTAGGATTTCAAAACGTGGAGTGGAAATGCAGGGAGTGTCCGTCAATGGACTCATACCTGATCTTGATTTTCTGATGCACTCCTTCTTTATCTGTATCTGCATCTTCTGAAAATAGACCTCCTGTCCATCCCTACCAGTACAGATGCAATTGGCGAAGCTAGCAACAGAGAGGAAACAGGGCATATCACATCTATGATCATCTTGCTGCAGATGATGGGCATGACTTTTGGATTGTTGGTTTTTGAAGGTTTATATCACTTCACACAATCACTTCTCTTTTTTATCGCACTAAAATCATCTCAACATAGACAATCATTTCTCTTTTTTATTGCATTATTTGCACATTAACGCTGTACATTTCATATTTTATATATTATTACTGTATATTTGTTTTTATTATATATGTTTAAAGTATTGATAATATATGTTTTTTATTGTTTGTATACATCGAGTGGTAACAAAAATAATTTCCCCCTGGGATTATTAAAGTATTTCTGATTCTGATTCTGATACAATTTTGGGGGCGAAGCAGAACCTCCTGCATAGGCAATATTCTCAACTTTCAGACTGATCAGATAGCACTTTTGAGAGAACGTACTTTATAGTGGCCCTTCGGGCGCTTTTAGACCAACAATAGCACCATGGCCACAAAATGCATGGGGCTGCATTGTTGTTGTTGGCGTGGTACTACAGAGTGCAGGTAAAGGATATGAAATCTGCAATCACTCATTGTAAAGCAAGCAGGGAGCAGGATTCCTCCTTCTGCAGCGGCACCCCAGCTATGCAAATACAGTGGTCTCACTGAAATAAATGAGGACACCTACTGTATAGGCTTTTTGCCACAGTGCCATTTCAGTCTGAAAGAGCTTTTCTCGCATGCAGGCTTGGGCACGACAGTCTGATTTCCCGTGGATATTAAAGAGGATTTCCGCTTTGCAGACATCTCTTTGGTAAAGTGTGGCCCAGGGGTTAGAGGCCCACCTTAGACCCAGCTGCGTCCGTTTTCCCCCTCTCCCTCCCTGGGCATCCTCTCCAGGATGCCAACCCTGACACAAACCTGCCTGTTATTCGGGATGTACTGTTATCAGCTGCTGGGCCAGTGAGGTTTAAATATGAGACAGGATGTGTTTTTGTCCCTTTTTTGTTTTGCCTGATCTGTTTTTCAAGAGCTTTCTTTGCTCCAGTCTGTTGGTTGGCTTTCCAGGATTTGTACCTCACGATTTTTTTAATTCTATTATAGATCTATTACGAGGAGAGGTGTTGAGTTTTCCAATTCCAGTTCATGGCTCTGGATTGTCACGTACTTACAGAAGTGACAGCTGTGAAATGAAACATCACTGCCAAGACACAAGTATGACATTTATTTTTGTGACTTTTTGGCATGCCACTGCATTCCCTGTTCAGAGCAGGGTCATAGGTTGAATGGAAAATCACGGACAAAAAAGTTGCTGAGTTCATGTTGCTACTGAGCACTTTGCTTCCACTTCCTTGCAGCGACCTGGTCATCTTACCCCAACCTTGACAAATTCTCCTTCCTGATTTGGAGTGACCTTCAAAATGTATTAATTGAGTCACACCCAATCCTCTGCAATGGAGAACACCAATACCAGTTCATTGACTTTTGCCTTTAATAAGATTACATTTCCCCTTGTCATTTTGTCCAGTAAGTGATTCCATTAAAATATAGATTAAAAAAACAAAACAGAAAGCACTTAACTCAAGCACAATGAAAAGGTGATAATACACAAATTTGAGCAAATCAAAACATTTACGTCTGCTTAATTAGTTTGGGCAGTTCTCAGGTTTGTGAAAGTTTGTTTTTCAGACATGCAAAATAAACCTAAGCAAAAGTGCTATTTGTAACCATGTTGGACTCTGATCTTAAAATAAAATATCTGTTACATGTAAATATATTATTTTAATTGTGCTTTTCAAACACGTATTACTGTACAAGAGCACAATTATATTTCATGCAGCTTTTCTCCAGATAATGTGGTTAAACTGTCCAACTTCCTATATGTGGTTGCTTGTTAGCCAGAGGTTTGTGCCTCTTATTTATTATCATTATATTCAAGTTACATAACTAAGCATCTGGCTTTCTGAAAAATAAAAAACAGGTGATCCTTGTTCTGAAGGTATTTCAAGAATCCTTACAGCCATCTGTATAAAAGCATATGTTGCGCAATAAAAAGATTGAAACCATTTTTCCGAGTTGCAACTCCTACATGATAATCCTAAATACATCCATGGTCTCTGAAACCCATATTGACATCATTTTCTGTACCTTCCAAGACCAAATTACAGTTGAAAAATAAAGCGGTTTTATGATGTGACAATGCTGCGGTTAATGTTTGGTTAGGTTTAGGCAAAAAAAATTGTTTGTTTAGGTTACGGGGAAACATCATAGTTTGGTTTGAGAAAAACTTAGAATTTGTTAAGGTTAAGGGATTTTTGTCGTCATGGTTACAGTAATAAACAGTTATACTCACACTTGAGATATGTCTAAAAAAAGAAATTAGTCATATTTGACTGTATTTAAAGTTTTCTATCACCTTTTGTTTTCATACAAATTAAGGCTTTAATATTTTGTGCCACACAAAACAATCAAGGAGATATGTCATACCTGGATATAGGAAATGAGTCGCAACTTGTTAAACAAGTTAAAGATCCTCTTATCGTGGATCAGCAGATTTTTATCTACATGATTAGAGGACATTTTGAGGATTCTGGTAATACCTTTAGAACAGCAGTACATGTTGATTAATGCCTTTGTTGTTACTTGTAATATTTCAGTGAAGAAGCTGACATGATATTCTTTTATAATCACTGTGCGATCCCCACTTTATTAGAGCATCAGCTAAAAGACAAAAATGCACATGTTTATTGAGTTATCCTCCTGGTGGGTCTGTTGGCTGAGAGTCCCACGTAGGACCTTTGTTGCATGCTATCCCCCTCATTTCCAGTCATTCCTGGCTTTCCATAAAGGATCTAGAACAAAAGGAAGAAAAAAATGCCTACAAAAAAACTCAAAACCATAGTGTAAATGTTTAGACTTTTCCATTTCATTCCCAAGTTGGACAATACCGGCACAAATCCTTGTCCGAGAAACAGCCCCACTCACTGACTCTAAATCAATACCAGTTGCAGTCTTGTGGTGTGGAACTTGACACCAAAATAATGAACAGCCCCTGTCTTTAGCTTTTGCTCACGCTCAAACACACACCCTTACTCACGCATACATCATACCCATGGGGGACACCCTCAGGAAAAAACACATCTCTTGCGCCCTGACGATTGGGCAGTGTGACTGGATAGTGGCAGGCGTTCATGGTGGGGATGGGGAGGGGGTTGTTTTTACAGGAACCACATGTTTCGGGGATGACTAGTGACTGCTGAGTATCTGTTAGCGTAGCTCCCTTCTGACAGCAGCCTCCAGTTGCCACAGGACCCAGTGACATGTACTTTCCCTGATAAAGTCCTGCTTGTTTTTCCCGGGAAGCTCATGGAATTTAGGAATTTATTTTCCCCAGCAAGTTGAGCTGTAGGAGCCAAGCTGTACCCTCCTCTCTCTCTCTCTCTCTCTCTCTCTCTCTCTCTCTCTCTCTCTCTCTCTCTCCTTCCTTCATTCAATTTCAATTCAATTCAATTCAATTCAATTCAATTTTATTTATAGTATCAATAATATGAGTTCCCAATAACTCGTATATACTTTAATAAGCCATGCCTCACCGGAGGTAACAATGTAACAATGTAAGCATGTGTATGAGCTTAGTCATTATGGAATTTGTTCCTGTTTATCGACTTTCATTAAAAAAATAAGATAAATGTACGTTTATATAAAGAAAATCAAACAAGTTATTGGGCAATTTGATCAAAACTTTCATATCTTACATCCATATGAAGATTGTTTTTTTTTAATGCAAAGGCAAGTTATATATAGAATTGTTGATAGCAGAGAAACACTGGAAATACAATGTATTCCTTTGACATGTGATCAACGTCATAACATATGCTTGCAGGTTATAATGGCTTATTAACTCTGAGGAGGTTATGTTTTTTGGTTCGGTTTGTTGTCTGTTTGTCTGTCAGCAGGATTACGGAACAATCTCTTGCCCGATTTTCCTGAAACTTGGTGGAAGGGTGTAGCATGAGCCAAAGAAGAACCCATTCAATTATGAAGCGGATCTGAATCACGTGGCGGATACACACACGTCGCACTTTCGCTAACGCTGGGAGACGGGCATGGCCTTGGCGGAGGTCTGCGCTCTCCGAGTGCCCTTCTAGTTTTAAATGTATTTTTTCACTTAGATGTTTTGCTCTTTCTATGTTTATTTTTAAAGCACTTTTGAGTAGAAACAACCAGATTTTACCTATTTATTATTGTTATTATTATTATGACTATCCGTAAAATTTAAATTGACCAACTCCTGGCCCATTTGTCTCTGTTTCTATTGTTGTACTGGACATGGGCCAGTGTGCTTCTCCTTCCATGCGTCTCCAGATAGAGCCGCTGTGGTTATCAGGTAGGAGGGCTTATGACCTCCCCTTCAACTCACCCGTATCACCCCGTACCCAGCAGGCTTCCCAAGAGGCCCTCTCCCAGCTCTCCACCTTCCCGAGGGGCTCTCGCTAGGCACTGGCGGGCTACTGTTGGTGGATACGGTATCTATTCATGGCAGGCCCTGGAAAACATGTCTGAGTAAGACAGATAGGGAGAGGATGATGACAGAGAGATTTACATAAAAAGGAAAGAGAATGAGAAAGATTTAGGATATAAGTAAAACAGAGAGGAAGAGAAAAGAGAAGGAAAAATCACAGGAGGGAACGAGAGAAGAGGGAAGCTAACTCAGGGGAAGATAAAGTGCCCCCTTTTCCACCTCTTGTTTTTGACGGGCCAGTTGATGTTTTTTCTTTCCCTTCCCTTCTTTTTTTGACACAGGCAGTCGAGACAGGATCACCCGAGTGAAACCACCTGGTGTGTTGCCCTCCCTTCTTACCCCCTTTTCCTCCAATATATGCACTCAGTGACCATCTCCGTCCATGGCTGCACGCCAGGTCACCTTGGCAACCCCACCCCATTAGAATGTGAGAGGAAATATTTTGCCCATTTTTATTATGTTTTTTCTTTGCTGCTGACGCTGTGCTTTTTTAATAATGCGTGTGTGTGCGTGCATGCATGTGTGTATTTTTCTTAACTCTCCTTGTATCCCTTTTTCGGGGTAGGAGCATTAACATACCGCATATTCCCTTTCTTAGCACAGTGCGGGAGAGCAGGGAGAATGTGCAGCTTGCTTTAAATGGAACTTTAAAAGTCACACAACATGCAGCTGGTCTTTATTACTTCCCCTTTGGTTCATTGAAGCATAATTACATTCTGACTTCATCCCAACCTTAGCATGACCTCTGTCCTCCTGTCAGACACACTGGCAGCCACACGCACACACACACACACACACACACACACACACACACACACGCACACACGCATATATGCATGTCCGCCAACCACCAAACATGCAAACATGGATATCAAACATGCACATTGTGCATGCATGCATGCACACATACACATAAATGTAGGCACATTTACTCACACACGTAGAAACCCCAAATCCCACCTACAAACAGCCAGACACAGACATTTAGCCCCAGTCTGAGCTGAGATCATACTGGACCAATATAATAGTGTAAGCAAGCCCAAACACAAATTGGGCTCCTGCTGGAAAACTCTGCTCCATGCAAGTTCTTGTTTGTGTGTGTGCATGTGTGCGTTTGTGCGTTTGTCTGCGTTTGTCTGCGTTTGTCTGCGTTTTTGTGTGCATGTGGATTTGTGTTTGAGGCTTGCAGGATAAAAATGAACCCCACCGACCCCGTCCCTCCCTCCTTCTGGTTTTCCTGTCCTCTGCTGTTCTAATTGGAAACGGTTGCTAATCAGTCACAAATTATGACTTTTTTTTTTTTTTTTTTTTCACTTTTCCATCCTCCTCCTCTTCGGTTCTGCTCTTTCTAGAAGGCGTGTCCACTCTCTCTTTTTCTCACTTTCGGTGAGTGGTAATGTTATTGGTTTTCCAGTCAGTCATTTTTCTTCTATTGTAATTATCAAACAGGGGATCCCCACATCAACGCGGCTAAGCCATGTCCTTCAGTAGGCCAACGCTAAACAGCCCCTCTCCTGTAACGTGGTGAAAAGGGGAACGTCAAAATGAGGTTACAAAAGGTTGCGCAGAGCCAGTGTCTGTTTTTGTTACCCTAAAACAACATGGAGGACGGCCAGGTTAAGTGGGTGTTGGGTTCTATTGGGTACTCCAAAGTAGTTTGACGGGGACTAAGGGTATATCGAGGTTGTTTATGGGGTGATGCTGGACTGGGTGGGCTTGTTAAACATCATTAAGGCCTCCTGACGTCACCGGTCTAATGTTTGGGAAACACAAAATGTCCCTGTGATGTGCCGATGCCATGCTACTCAACTCACAGCAAATATTTACCAGCACAAAAGCCGCACTGCTGGCAAGGCCAAAACAATACAGAGCCAAGTAATCTGCTTGATTACTCTTGGTTTATTCCATGACAGCCATTACAAAGATGTTCCTTCCTTCATCATATAGTTTGAGTAAAAACAGCCAAGAGACATCTATGCTGTACTGTACATACAGTACGACATACGTGTTCTGATAGGAGCACTGCAATGAAATCCTTGCTTAGATCCATCAATGTCATGCAATTAGCAGCACCAGAAAGGAGCCATGGAGTCATAAACTGACATCATGTGGCATCCCCTCTTTGCCAAGTCTTTGTAAAATCATATCACTCAGTGTTATAAGATTATTATCATGCATGACAGAGACGTTGGGGTGCCCTGCCACTGTATTGTGTTCCAAATTATCCATCAGGGTTTCCCTCAATTTAGAAATGAGATCATTTTTATATGGCAACATGATTCTAACTTTAAACCAGGTTTGGTCCACTGTTTCCCACTCCACCCTTCAACCACACCAGGAATATCACTCACTCACTCGCCCTGTCTGAAAACACTTACTGTGTGTGAGTGCGCGTGTGAGTGTGCATGTGTTTGTGTGATTGCACATTACAGTATAAAAAAGTGAGTGTGTGGCAGTAAAATAGAGTGCGAGACTATCACACTCTCCAAATAAAACAGTGCTCAGATTGTGAGATGGAAAAGCCTCGGTCAGTGATGTCAGAAAGATTTTACAGAGGATTCAGCTGTAAGGTCACTGCCCCAGTCATGGAACAGAGCTCAACACACTTAAAGCTCTAAACCATTTCAGTGGCTCTTCTCCCCTCCTCATATTTCTATCACCACATTAAAAACACCCAAGGATTGACTTATATATCAATTTTCACATCATTTCCGTGTTTTTTGTGAGGTCCTTAAGGGGATTATGAGGATTAATATTCATGATTGCTGCTCGTCTCTTCTACCTGATGTCTCTGTGAAGATGGTTCTTACTGTGTCAGTGTCCAACGCACGCATGTCCAAATTTAGCCACCTGCTACGGTTGGCTGATAATTTTTGATGGTACTTTGTTGCTGATGGCGGGTTACTATCAGAGTGAAGCAGCGCTACCTTGGACTGGTAAATGCATCTGTAACTGTGTTTGCCGTCTCCTCGTCTTCTTACGCCTCTTCGTCTTGTTTCTTTTCTTTCCTTATTCTATTTCAAGCATCTTACCACAGCCTGGGCCTGCTGCTGGGAGGAAAACACCGGATGAGTGTAAAGCCGGATTTATTTTTCTGTGTCAGGGCGTTGCAGAGGGTACGTGTGACGTGCTGCTGGAGCTGATGTAGTTCACCTCCTCAAAAATATAATTACATGTAAAGAGCGACGAAGATGCCATGTGGACACCACAAAATTTGTAATTGGTTTAAATGTTTCTAGTGTCGTTACAAAGATTGTTTATTGTGAATATTGAGCAAGTTAAACAAGAGCTTACCAATCCCCTGCTTCTTTGATAATTACATTTTGTGATCAAGAGTAGCGATGCCTTGATCATCGCTCTCTATCACAAAGTGAAGGAAGACATTTATTCATGATGACTTCAAGTAAATAAAGAATTTGCTCATAGTCTCTTTTTAGTGGCTTAGACAAATTTGTTTGTTGTGATTCAGTGGAATTTCCAGAGCAAAGCCACTGTTCCCACCTTTGCTCTCGTAGGGCACAGTGGGCGTGGTCTCCACACCAAATGTCACGCATGACAACCTCGATCAATGGCTCTGTGCGGCATGCAAACAATCAGCCACATGTAGCAACAGAAAAGATAGAAATCCATTAAAAGATTAAACTAAAGTTTACCAGAGTATCTCCACTACATCGTACACCCTTCTCTGCCCTTTGCCAGCCAGTGTAAACACCATTACTGTGGGTGTATATTAAATGCACAACATGACCTGATAATGTGCAACGCATCCACCTATTGCTGTTGAGGTGCTACAGCATTTAGCAAAATCCTTAGCTGACTCTAAATAAATTCATACCTGAGACGATTTGTACTCCAATATGGCTGTGTATATGTGGGTGTAAAGCGAAGACTGCTGGTTTGAAAATGGTGACATCATCCTATGTGAGAGCATGATCTAAACTTTACCCTCTCAGATATTTCCCTTGCTGCAGTAGTCACCACAAAGAAATTACGTGTTGGCGTATGCTCCCTCAACTAAGTTCAGTATCATGAGTCTACAGTAAGTAATTTGATCCTTGACGTGCTCTGTGTATGTCTGCACCTATAGGACCATTTAAGATCTGTGCTCATTTCCTTTTCTAAATTAATTTGATTTATTTTTCAAAGCCATGTACTTAATCTTTTCTTTATTCTGTTTCTGTTCTTTTTCCTCTCCATCCATTTTCTTAAAATGAAAATACATCAATGTAAATCTAAGTGTCTGCCATAAACTGTAAAATAATGGACTAATCTTCCGGGTCTGAAAAGTGAAGCCAATGCGGAAATGCCTTAAAACTGCATTCTATCTAATTTCCAGCAGGGGGCGACTCCACTGGTTGCAAAAAGAAGTTGGCTCGAAAAGAAGAATAGAAGAAGGAAATTACCTTACTTCTCACTTGATTTATTTACCTCAGTAAACATTTTCATAATAAGTTTATGGTCTCAATCATTATTTTAAATTTTTCTTCAATACAGCATGTTCATTTTGTAAATTATGGCCCCAAGTATTTTAAAATAGATGATAAAGCAGGACATGCTTTAGGGCTACACGCCGACATGTCGATCATAATAGAGGCTTAACAATGCATATCCATGGCACTGTGTACATGAAAATAGTGTGAAATTGTTTTTGGGTGTTGTTTCTGTTTTCATCTTAAACTTTGACTCTCACGTTTTCTCTCCCTGAAGTTAATTGGAACATGGTCACCTAAAAATGTTTTGTTTAGCGTTCGGTAGCACCTTGCCAACCAAGTTTGCTAGCTGCTGTTAGCAGGTCACTTAAAGGTGCTGGAGGTAAGATTGTGAAGATCCAGGACTTTGCCAACAAATTTGAACATCGACAACTTCTCAGTCCCTCCGCCCTTTCTGCTGAAGCCCAAACCGTCTCCTAAGCCCCTCCCACACAAGGGAGTTTGACACAACTACCTAGGCATGTCAGACAGCATTTTCAATAACTAAGCACTAACACAATGTTAACTTTACTCACCAACAGTAAAACGATGACAACTAGCAGGCCATTTCAGCATCATATCTGACCGACCACTGTGCAAACGTTACTATTAACCTCACCAGCTGGTGGACTTTTGACTACTAATAACCAAGTGAAAGATAAATCATTCATGGTAATTACGTCACCTGTCGAAAAGAAATGTGGCTACGTCTGCATCGTTCTTCAGATCTTTAAAATCCTGGAGCTCACGCCACCTCTGAAAAGCCACTCCAATACTCACCTGAGTTTTGGGAAACCTTTCTGCAGCTCGTGCGCGGGGAAGGGGGAGGGGAGAATGCTATTATATGCGTGTGCGTGTCTGAGCAGTGATTGACACACAGATAGACACCCCCCCTCCCGTGGCCCTGATTGGAGAAAATCAACCGGGAGCGGTGGAATTTTGCCAATCGCACTACATGCTGTAGGTGGTGCCAGAGGAGCTGGATGTTTTTTATATTTCATAATTTATGTAGTTCTACTGAAACATAGGGTAAGTTTCAGCAAATATGACAGAAAGTTAGTTTTATAAGACTTACCTAGTGCATCTTTAACACTAGAACAGCCATGACGGTCATTTTGACCGTTTTTAAATTTATATGTGTAATAACTTTGCTGAATAAAAAAATACAATCCTGCTGGTACCTGACTTTTCCCAAAAGAGTTTATATTTTCATTTAAAATTGTTTGTATACACAGCCTACCGGTTAGATCTGGTGGGGCTTACCTCTACGCACAGTCTCGGTTCTGGAACCATACTCCTGGATAGGGGTTGGACTCTTTTCTTCTCCGGAGTTGCCCAGGGTGTGAGGCGCCGGGCGGGAGTGGGGATACTCACAAGCCCCCGGCTGAGCGCTGCTGTGTTGGAGTTTACCCCGGTGGACGAGAGGGTCGCCTCCCTACGCCTGCGGGTTGTGGGGGGGAAAACTCTGGCTGTTGTTTGTGCATATGCACCAAACAGGAGTTCGGAGTATTCGGCCTTCTTGGAGACCTTGACTGGAGTCCTGCATGGGGCTCCAGTGGGGGACTCCATTGCTGGGGGACTTCAACGCACACGTGGGCAATGATGGAGACACCTGGAGAGGCGTGATTGGGAGGAACGGCCTCCCTGATCTAAACCAGAGTGGTTGTTTGTTGTTGGACTTCTGTGCTAGTCATGGATTGTCTATAACGAACACCATGTTCGAACATAGGGATGCTCATAAGTGTACCTGGTACCAGAGCACCCTAGGCCGAAGGTCAATGATCGATTTCATAATCGTTTCATCTGATCTGAGGCCGTATGTTTTGGACACTCGGGTGAAGAGAGGGGCAGAGCTGTCAACCGATCACCATCTGGTGGTGAGTTGGGTCAGGGGGTGGGGGAAGACTCTGGACAGACCTGGTAAGCCCAAACGTAGTGCGGGTAAATTGGGAACGTCTGGAGGAGGCCCCTGTCCGACAGACTTTCAACTCACACCTCGCTTTTCGTGCATCCCTGTGGAGGCTGGGGGCATTGAACCCGAGTGGACAATGTTCAAAGTTTCCATTGCTGAAGCTGCGGCGAGGAGCTGTGGTCTTAGGGTCTTAGGTGCCTCAAGGGGCGGTAACCCACGAACACCGTGGTGGACACCGTGGTCAGGGAAGCCGTCCGACTGAAGAAGGAGTCTTTCGGGATATGTTATCCCGGAGGACTCGAGGCAGTTGCAGGGCACCCGAAGGGCCCGAAGGGCTGCAGCCTCTGCCGTGAAAGAGGCAAAGCAGCGGGTGTGGGAGAAGTTTGGAGAAGACATGGAGAAGGACTTTCGGTCGGCACCAAAGTGCTTCTGGAAAACTGTTCGCCACCTCAGGAGGGGGGCGGGGAACCATCAAGCTGTGTACAGTAAGGATGGGACACTGTTGACCTCAACTGAGGAGGTAATAGGGCGGTGGAAGGAGCACTTTGAGGAACTCCTGAATCCGACTAATACGCCCTCTATGTTAGAGGCAGAGCTGGAGGATAACGGGGATTGTCGCCGATTTCCCAGGCGGAAGTCACTGATGTAGTCAAACAACTACACAGTGGCAAAGCCCCGGGATTGATGAGATCCGTCCAGAAATGCTCAAGGCTCTGGGTGTGGAGGGGCTGTCCTGGTTGACACGCCTCTTCAACATTGCGTGGAAGTCTGGGGACGGTGCCAAAGGAGTGGCAGACTGGGGTGGTGGTTCCCCCTTTTAAAAAGGGGGACCAGAGGGTGTGTGCCAATTATAGGGGTATCACACTTCTCAGCCTCCCTGGTAAAGTCTACTCCAAGGTGCTGGAAAGGAGGGTGCGGCCGATAGTCGAACCTCGGGTTGAGGAGGAACAATGCGGATTCCGTCCTGGTCGTGGAACAACGGACCAGCTCTTTCTCTCGCAAGGATCCTGGAGGGAGCCTGGGAGTATGCCCAACCGGTCTACATGTGTTTTGTGGATTTGGAGAAGGCGTATGACCGGGTCCCCGGGAGATACTGTGGGAGGTGCTGGGAGAATGGGGTGAGGGGGTCTCTACTCAGGGCCATCCAATCTCTGTATGACCAAAGTGAGAGCTGTGTCCGGGTTCTCGGTAGTAAGTCGGACTCGTTTCAGGTGAGGGTTGGCCTCCGCCAGGGCTGCGCTTTGTCACCAATCCTGTTTGTAATATTTATGGACAGGATATCGAGGCGTAGTCGGGGTGGGGAGGGGTTGCAGTTTGGTGGGCTGGGGATCTCATCGCTGCTCTTTGCAGATGATGTGGTCCTGATGGCATCATCGGCCTGGGACCTTCAGCACTCACTGGATCGGTTCGCAACCGAGTGTGAAGCGGTTGGGATGAGGATCAGCACCTCTAAATCGGAGGCCATGGTTCTCAGCAGGAAACCGATGGAATGCCTTCTCCAGGTAGGGAATGAGTCCTTACCCCAAGTGAAGGAGTTCAAGTACCTTGGGGTTTTGTTCGCGAGTGAGGGGACAATGGAGCGGGAGATTGGTCGGAGAATCGGGCGCAGCAGCGGGTGCGGTATTGCATTCAATCTATCGCACCGCCAGACGAAAAGAGAGCTGAGCCAGAAGGCAAAGCTCTCGATCTACCGGTCAGTTTTCGTTCCTACCCTCACCTATGGTCATGAAGGCTGGGTCATGACCGAAAGAACGAGATCCAGGGTACAAGCGGCCGAAATGGGTTTCCTCAGGAGGGTGGCTGGCGTCTCCCTTAGAGATAGGGTGAGAAGCTCAGTCATCCGTGAGGAGCTCGGAGTAGAGCCGCTGCTCCTTTGCGCCGAAAGGAGCCAGTTGAGGTGGTTCGGGCATCTGGTAAGGATGCCCCTGGGCGCCTCCCCTAGGGAGGTGTTCCAGGCACGCCCAGCTGGGAGGAGGCCTCGGGAAGACCCAGGACTAGGTGGAGGGATTATATCTCCAACCTGGCCTGGGAACGCCTCGGGATCCCCCAGTCGGAGCTGGTTAATGTGGCTCGGGAAAGGGAAGTTTGGGGTCCCCTGCTGGAGCTGCTCCCCCCGCGACCCCACACCGGATAAGCGGACGAAGATGGATGGATGGATGTATACACATTACACAAAAGGCAAAGAAAATACAGTCACTTTTACCTATTTTGGCTAGACGCGGTCATATTGACCGCTGTTATTTTCGTGGTATTGTTTTTAATCTTTTGCGCGGTTGAAGATGTATATTGGTTGCTTAGTAACTATCATCATCTCTGTCAGAGAAACGTCACAAGCAGACTTGAGTAACAAGTGTGGGCATCACCGATGGGCTGAAGGAAAAGCCACACTCGGTAACGTAGGCTACTAGAATAAATACGGCGGGGATGGACTCTGTTCTGAATCAGAAGGCAAGCACCGGGTGCTCGCTCTGTGAAAGGTGCGGTATATGTAGATGGCCGGTGGCTGTCTATGTGTTCATATAACTTTATACCTCCTCAAACTGGCTGGAATCATTGCATACATCCTTTCCAAGGAGTGCACCAGCAGTGAAATTGCCCAGAGGAAGTTCATGCAGCAACTTGCAGGGGAGCTGAGAGCAGAGTATATGGAGGGAAAAAGGGCAGTGGCGCACGGTCCAAGCAGCGCAGCGCACCACAGCAGACGCCAAAACGGAGGTAGTGCCAGGTTAGGTTAGCTTATAAATGTTCAAATAAGATACTTTAAGTGTTATTTGCCTGTTATGTTGAATGAATTTCCATACCATATTTTTCAGATATGAATGTAGCCTATGAAATAATTACGGTTTACTATGCCATGATATGAATTATTGAAACATGTAGTATATTAGGCCTACTACTCAAATGTATAATTAAACTCGTTAAAATGTACATGTTGGTGTTATTTTGTTTTTCTAAAGATATCCTAACACAATACATGCATTAATATCACAATTAGGTATTTATCATGAAAGATTATAGAGTTTGGAAACTGGCGAAATTCTAGTAGTTATGTAATTCTGGCACTTTCCGTACCATCGTACATGCAGATGAACGGCGCCAGTAGCTGGAGGATCGCGTTTACCTGCTGGTAAAACTCTGCCGGATGACTGGCTTCACTCGGCAACTTTCCTTCTATAGCGTTTAGCATAGCGCAATGCCATTGAAATCATAAAAAACACAAGCTTGGCCCCATCAGTCCCCCTAGCTACAACCTCTCATCCAAGAATCCTCACGTCTGGTTTAAAAAAACGAAGATGGTGACGACCAAATTTTCTAATTCAAGGCTTCAAAATGGTAGTCCACCAACCAAGGGGTGACATCACTGCTGCTAGGTTCGTTATTTTTACAGTCCATGGTTTACCATGTAAATATGTAAGAAACTTTATGAATCCACAGAGCGTATGGGTGTGTGTCCCGTAGTCTGCAGGTTCCAGGGGCCTTGAAGGGAGCTGCAGTTCAATCTAAATGAATGGGGCATTATGTAAGTGCTTACAACATTGAGAAATGATGTAAATGGATCCGTTGCTACACAACAATACTCCTCCTGTCAAAACATAAATGACTTTGTACAAATAGCCAAATGATCGCAATGTTGAAATATGATGAAATCCGCCCCAGGGGTGGTATACATGATTATATGTACACACATAAGGGAAGATTGGACAAGTTTACAAAAGGCTCCTCTTTGCAAATTTATGAATCATGATCCGTTCCCATGAACGCTGAACTTCAATGAAATTTACTTTTTGGCCGGCACCCACAGACTTCCACGAAATGTTAAGAATTATGTGTTGTGAAGATTTATGAAGCGCTCAAGTAGTTCTTCAGTGTTTGAAAAAGGGCCTGATATAGGATTATGGGTAGCTGGTCTACTTAGTTCATCTCTAATGCTGAAGGTGACGTAGGGAGTTCCAGCTGTGAGCCATCATCGAACACAGTGCTGTCCCACCTCATGCACCCTTTGTGCGTCACTAGCTGTTTGAACTTCCCTGGCTGTTTTTATTTGGTTATGCATCTAAATCATCGGGGGTCAAGTAAACAGCTCTGGTGGAGGTAAACAGCCTGAGGGATAGGCTTTCCTCTGGGGCCTTCAGCAGCTGAACTTTACAGAGACACACACACACACACACACACACACACACACACGTACGGCCTCAAATCTGGTTGCAGATCAAACTGCTTACGCCTATTTTGTACTTATCATTGTGGGTTCAGCTCCGTGCTTTTTTCGGCACCGAAAGATCCTGCGGTCCCATTGGCTGTTGCAGTCGGCGAGATGATGTTTCCAAGGATTTGCGATGAACTCTGCTTCTCATCACACTCACAGACACACACAACCACCTCCTCACCAGCTCAGGGCAAAAAAAGAAAGAAAGAGGGGCAGAGAGTGAGAGAGAAGATCAAAGCCGGTGAGTGGGATGGATTCTCTGAAATGAATAGTGCTGGGGGATATTGCTTTAACCTTTGTCCAAAGCGCTGTGCTCAGGGACCTCCCTGTTTGTTTTAACAGCTCCGAGTTAGCAAGGGTCTTGCTAGCAGCAGGCTAACGAGACATATTCACTACATTTAAGCGGGTGCATCGTGTCACGATCGGTTGTTCATCTACAGACTGACCTGTCTGCTTCTTCCATCTATGGAAAACTTAAGATCCAAAACCTGACAAAGGCATTTTTGTGGTCGGCATGATATTTTTGGCATTTAATCAACATCAAGGGGTTCATTCGCTGAGGCAGATGTACAGTAGTGTTTTATTTCAGGGGTAGATCAAAAGTCTCTTCATGCTGTGTCTAACCACAACTAGGATTATATTAGGATTTATTTGTTTTGGGCCTATCTGCTTCACAGGGAGGCCAGGCCAACAACTCTTCTCCGCCACTCCCTGTTTTGATCAGAATCTCACAAGACTGTAGATGAATCTGGATGCACATCAAAAACTGCTCATGTCACTTATCACCATGGTTGTAGCTCCGCTCTCGTTTTGGCGTTGAAAGGTCACGGTGCCGTATATACTGTATGTTGGAAAGTTGTGACGGGACCCCTCCTCTCCTCTCATCACCATCAGTGTCATTGCATCCCCTCATCCCCATCCCACGTCGAAGGATGTTTTGAAGCCCCACACACACACACACACACACACACACACACACACACACACACACACACACACACACACACACACACACACACACACACACAGACTCAATGAATTGACTACTTCAATACCTTTAGCCTTGAAGGATCGTCTGCTTGCATGCTATACTAATCATCATAAAAACATGAAGGTCACATTAAATATTTCCCCACATGTGAGGCTTGCAGTGAAGTTCTGTGGGTAAAACACAAACTTTTTCTTGAAAATAACATTCTCGTTTCACGTGATACACAGCAGCTGACCTGCTTAGGGTAAAATTGAGGCGGGGAACTGGATGGTATTAGGGTTAGGAGTGAAGAGGGTCTGTAGCCTGGATGCCAGCCGAACTTAGCCCCGCCCACAAAATTCGAGGTCTGACTAGAATCTGAGTATGACCACGTCAGGCTAGACGGTCTGAGGAGTGAGAGTGTGAACGCAGCAAACACAAACACTCTCTCCTTGTGGTGGACTAAATTGGCTTCACCGACTCACCCTGTACCACTTGAAATGCTATGGGACATATTGAAGCCCTTAGCTCTCTCTCTGTCTTACTAATAATCTGCCAGTTCCCTGCCCCTCTCGTCTGGGCCTCCCTCCATCTCTCCCTCCATCACTGCTCGCACACAGCTGCACTGCAGCACACATGGTGGGAAGAGACCGGGCAGAGGGGGAAAGGAGAGAGCATAAAAATTATGTTTTTATAGATATGTTGCAGGAAGAGTGAAAGCGATCTCAAGGTGAAACATTAGGGAGTGATGGATCGGAGGGGAAATTGAATGCTGCTCATCGATGGCAAACATGAAATACCGGCATTTGCCTCTTTGATTTATGATCAGTAATTACGTTGAATATGCATTGATAAGGAGGGTTTACTGTTCAAATGCAGTCTCTGTCACTGCCTCCCCCTTATCACCGTCCCGCAGAGGATACTGCTCATGCCTGTGATCATGGCTTTGGTGACTTTGGTTTCTGAATGCTAGACAGTTCATTGACTTGGGTGGGAAACGATTTGTAGCTGATGACATGTTCCTTGTGTTCATTTGCGCACAAAGCAACTTCATACAGCTTCCCCCCACGTAACATCTCTATCACATTATTATCCCACACATGCTTTAACCCAATATATGAAGAACGTGTGACTTTATGGTTTCATATGGAAAGTTTACCATTAACCTTAGTCTCAGAGGTTAGAGAGGGTGTATAGTGGGTAATAACTCACAGAGGTCTCACCCTCCTCTGAAAACAGCACAAGCCCCACATCAAGAGAGCTTTGAGAAGGAAATGAGCAAAGAAAGAAAAGCACACAGCAGGAGCCGGAGCAGCCACATTTCCAAATTATTAATATTGCTTTTCAAAGTAATCCAAACACTCTCAGGGGATTAGGGAAAAGGGGGCAGGGAGAGAGAAGGAAGCAGGTAGATTATCTGTCCCTGCGTAATTTTTTTGGTTCAACTGAACTGTCAACATATGAGAGATAAGAGGAAAAGTCAGTAGTGGCCTTGGTTATATAAAGACTTAAAGCTGAATGAAACACTATCTTTATGGCAGGGTTACAGCAAGAACTGGAACTGGTGCTTTGGCTGTAGCTAAAAAAACATCCTCAGCTCTGAGCTTGTCGTTTTCATTCAGACTCTTGTTTTCTTTCAGCTAAAAGCAAGCTCCCCTGCCCAGAGAGCTGGCTAGCACTGGACACACAGTCACACAATGTGTTCCTCGCTCTCCCACTGCCAAGCTCCACTCTGCTCAGGCTTCAAAAACAGCCAGAACCAGACACATGCCGCCATGGTACTGTACTAATGTTCCTGACATTAGCCGGCGAAGGAAGAGACGATACTCAAACGCAATGCAAATAATGTAACGCAGAAGGAGAAGCTGATGTGGTAGTAAATAGCAGTCTGGAGTTGTTTCAACAATAACAGTCCTCTGAAATCAGAGGGAAATTAACAAACCCCCTAGATTTCTCTCACTGAGGGGATGTTTTTCTCCCCGGTCCGTTGGGAAACACTGTTGTAGTGATGGGATAAGTTGTCACATTAAGCCAGTTGTGTACAACGTGGAGGTCCATCTTGCTTCAATTAAAACTCCAACGCGTCTGGTTTTGATTAGGGGTCCTGGCAAAACCAAGGTGATTCCTTTCTTAATGAAAACCACCAGAGAGGCTGAGCAGTGCTAAAAACTGGTTAACAAAGAATAATAGCTGAGCAGGGAAGGTATCTCGCTCTCATCCTCCTTCCCCTGCCGTTTCCTTCCTTCTGGCCTATATAGTCCACATGCCAGATGGACAGACCTAACCTTGGAGGGTTGCACAGGGTGAGATGGGGTAGGGGGTAAAGGGTTTATGAAATCAATCCCTCTCCCCTAACACTTCTTTAGCCATTTTATTCCTTCATTTCTTTTCCTCGCTCCATGCTTGCTTGTTCACCTCACTCTCCTTTCCCATCCCTCCCAGCTCTGTGAGGATTTCTGCGAATCTGACGTGTCTTGACAGAAGCAGACTCATGTTTCCGCTACAATGGTCTGAAGGTTTACTCCAGAACAGAGTTTGCTGTGATTTGAAGTTGAACTACACTCCCCCCTCCATGGCCGGACAGTCACCAGTCACCTCATCCCTCATCTTGAGACCAATGGTATTTATTATTTACAAGCGCACTACATCTTATCTTGTGACCTTGTCACTCCGTAAGTTCAAATTCCAGATAGATTGTAACCACAGATGCTGACTTAAAAACACTTAGGCTTGTTTCTCACGTTGAATGGGACAGAGATCTTCAGCCTGGAGTGTCTGTAGTGGGGAGAGAGGAGTGGGGTGACTGACAGGCAGTCACAGCATTATGTATGCCTCTCTACTGTCATCTACGTTACAGAATGCTCCAGAAGCCGCAAATGTGCCTCTAATTCGTTGACTTGGCCTGTGTAGAGCTCATGGAAATGCGATGGTCACCAAGAGTGCAGGGATGCATAAAGTGAGAGGCGCCAAATGCAGAGAGAAAATTTGGATGGGAAAGACACACAGCTCGTTGGCTTCCCATAATACTGGGGCGTTTCTAAGAATGTGGTCTGATCTAATGTGCGATTCAGCTGGTGACGCAGCGATTACTTCCTTTCATCTTTTCATCTCTTTTATTCTCTTATCTTTGATTGTCTCTCATTCCTTCATCTCTGTGATCAGGTCCTTTATGGGGCGGCATATCTGTGTCTCATCCCCTCCCCCCCGCCTCAAAGGAGAGGAAGCCTGGAGGAGACAGGCCAGCGAAATATAACGATGACAAATACACAGACAGGCTCCATCTGATAAAGAGTATTTCCTGAAGATGTGCGTTATGTTTTGTGTAAAAGACGAAGTGGAAAGATCTGTCTTACAAAGAAAACATACAGAAAGTTTTAATATCAACCAAATTTCAAGATGATCATGGAAACATTTAAATATCTTTGCTTAGCAATTTCAAAGTTTGGTGTATAATCGCACATTATTCTTAAAAAATAAATTTTTAACAGCTATGGTAGGCCTACATTATTTTCTAGTGGTAGCCTTCACTCTGTACTCCCATAAGTAATAGTTTTTAATGCAAACAAAAAATAAGAAGTTCACAGCTCATAGTGCTGAACACATTAACAATTCACTTTTTATAAATATATCTTAATTGTCTTTTAGCTCATTATTTTGGTTCTCCAGCCCTCACATAAGCTATATGATTGAGTCTTACAGTTCTCATCTCATTTCATCTTACCTGCTAGCAGCAAGAACCGTGAGAGACAAAGTTAAAGGTTCCGTAGGTAAGATTGTGAAGAACCAGGACTTAGCCAAAAGATTTGAACATCGACAACTTCTCAGTCCCTCCCCCCTTTTCTGCTAAAGCCCAAAACGGTCTCATAAGCCCCTCCCCCCACAAGGGAGAATGAATGCATGAGCACATGAGTGCATGAGCAGTGATTGACACGCAGTTAGACACCCCCCCTGGCCCTGATTGGCGCATCTGAACAGAGAGCGGTGGCTTTTTGCAAATCGCACTACAGGCTGTACAGGCTGATGCCAGAGGAGCCAGATTTTTTTTTTTTTTTAAATGACCTGCTTCATGTAGTTCTACTGACATAGGTCAGTTTCAGCAAATATGACAGAAAGTTAGTTTTATAAGTCTTACCTACTGCACCTTTAACTGTTGACTGGTGAGAAAAGATGACCAGCTAGCAAGCTTCAGACCCAGGTAGTGGTTGAAACCAAACTAGAGCTTAAAGGTGAATGAACATCGGACTCACCAGGTGGCTAGAAACACGACACGATTCAGTGCTGATATATGCTAATGAGTTAGCTGTAACAACCTTTTATAGTATGTCTACTCTCTAGTGGTCAAAAATCATATATATGCAGTTTAATAAAAAAAAATATATTACTGCAAATATGCTCTTAAATACACATGATCGAAAATCCTCCTGTTGCAAAATAGAGGAAGCTGTCAGAAACACAAACATACTTATGATGGGTTGTATAAATCCCCTAAATAATTAGGCAGAGGCCAGTGGAGGTTGTTTATGCATCAAGTGAAATATGCCTGCTGACATTTTACTTCAACCCGGGTGTCATAAAGCTTTCTGCCTGCTGGCAAAACCATACAGCAATTTAAAACCATTAGATGTTTGTCCCAAGTACACCATAAATATAATGTTTTTTTTGCCCTGTCAGTAAATAAAATAATATTTATTTCACAGAATGTGTGATAAGTGGCTTGCCTTTTGTGGTAGGACAGGATAAAATCTCCTGTATTTTGTTACAGGGCTTGAAACCCAGAACCTTCCAGCTGAGAGGACACAGCGCTAACTGCTGAATCACTATGCTCCCAAAAGAGTAATTTAAATTTTTAACATGATTCACTATTTAAAGCTCAGGGTTGTATTGTTGTGTGCACTTTCTAGCTGTACACGCACACAAATATAAAAAGACCATGATTCTGAAAAATGTTTGATTCGTCCTTCATAATTACATATCCACAACCAGACTAGGATGGATTTTTTTCTTTGATTTTCAATGCAATTTTACATTTTATCTTTGAAATTTCATGTTAGATGAGATTTTTTTGATTTGATTCAACCTATATTTAATTAAATGAAGTTTAGCATCTAAGGTTCAGATGAGTGATGTGTTTTAATTATAACAATGTGTACTTTTGATGTAAATACAAATAACTTGTTTTGTCAGGAAAATGTTGTACTTGATTCCATTTTAGGGTCAACCATAAACCTTTGCATGGCCCCCCCCCCCCCCTCCCTCCGGGCCTTGGTCCGGGGCCATCTGTAACCTTTGACCCCCCTGATGGTGAGGCTGAGCCAAAGAAAAAAACAAAGTTGGTCAAAGGGGAGAAAGCATGAAAAAAAGCAGTAAATGTGCTTTTTTGTGTTTTCTATGTCTATTCTTATTTCCCAACATAGTGTTGGCTACACAGCCAGATAGCTAACGTTAGCTTCTTTTACCCAGTGACTGGCTGTTGTTCCCAGAGCGTCTCCATACATCTTTAAGAGATGTACAGATTTTTAGAGATGGGCTAATTGTGTTTACACAGTCTAAAATAATAATCACTCTCAACCAGGTTTTTCCTCTAATTCCCTAGATAGGTTTACACGTTGTTTCTGTATACTCAGTATAGTGGACAGTTGCATATTAAATCCAATATTTGAGTAATTCCACCCATTACCTGAAATGCTAGGAATTTCTTATTGCATGAAGCTACCAGGCTTACTGTGCCTGTTTACTGACCACAACATTTATTGCCAGTAGGCCAAACATAAATCCAACAGTTTATCTGACTCCCAAGGCGGCACAAAGCATAACACAGCGGGAAGCCCAGAGGAAATGAATGATCAGGGCAAATAGTTTAGTAAAAGTATGCAAAAGGGTTTTTGGAACTTCCTTTATTTCCTGTCGGGAGACGAGTGACAGCTGTTTGCAGTGGTGGAATAAAGAATTGAAGCTGCATGCAGGGGTAGGCCGGGCGGGCTCCAGGGGACAGGAGAAAGGTTCCTTATGAAATATTGAAGGAGACTGGAGATGGGACCAGAGCACGTCTTCCCTCCTCCTCAGCTCCTCCACCAGCCAACAATGTGCGTGCTCTGGAGGATAACTCACAGTCCTGCCAACTAAGGTGAGTGGGTTCCTGTGAGTTGTCCTAGTCAGTGTCTATGCATGTATGACTATCTATATATGGTTATCTATATATTTAAGAGCAGGTCTGAGTATGTATGTGCATGTGGGATTTTGTGTGGCCCAGAGTGACTTGCTTCACTTTGACTGTACTCCTCTGAAATAGCAGCAGAAGCTGGACAACCAGTGAGCAGAAACTCTGATTTTATTCCAATACAGAAAAGAAACGGAGAAAGAAACATCACGAGTGACAGAGCCAAGATGACACATTGCATACCAGCAAGCTGCAGTATTTTGACATTATGGAGCTCAGCGTATCTCAGTGGACCACATTTGTAGAGTTTAGAAAACCATAATGCCCACCGGACAACAGCCAGTGTTGCTTTAATCAAAAAATTACCACAATATGTCGTCAGATACTAAGGAAACATGCTTAGTTGAAATACTATCTTCTCTGACAACAATACTAAATGTCTGTTTTTATTTTGTTGTCAACTGCCCATTTTGACACCTGGGTTGCCAGACATGAAACGCAAACACGCAAAAACAACGTGCTGGCTGCAGCTATGGTAGCAGCGACCAAACAAACTGGATCAACAGAGATGGATTCACTCTATCTGCCCTATAAAAAAACTCAACAGTTGCATGACCAGAGATGTGGTAAAACACAATTACATATTGGAAATGCATTTAAAAGATGGAGCAGCTTAGAGCCCAAAAGCTAATTTCCTCCTAACAGGTAAACGTTGAGTTTCATTCATTTCTATCACAGCTAACGTAGTAAGGATGGGCATTTTCAATCATTTCAACATTCATGTGCTCGCATTAAATTATATACTAAGAGTACTCAAGTTAGTTACTCACAAAAAGAATTGAGACACAGCCGGTGATGTGATTCCGACTGTCGCTGGCTAACATCGCTAATACACGCAAACTGATGACGTTACGGGTGAGCCACGGCTGCTTACAACCACTGTGACAAATATATGACAGAAACTGCAAGAAGGCGGAAAGTGAGGGACATCCGGCCGAAAATGAGGGACATCCGGCGGAACCTCCGGTGGCACCGGAACAATCCCATAAATGAAACGTCGTTGATATACTATTTTGCACAATAAATAAAAGTAACTACAATTGTAAAGAGAAAGGTGGAATTATGGCTAATTGGAAATGCCTTCCAACCCAGTTTAAATTTGTATAAGTTTTTTCTTTATATAATTTATTTTTTGGGATGTTAGTGATTTTATTGATGATGATAAAGGTATGAATTATGTTGGTTTACATCAAACAGTATAAATAACTCTTTATTGTCTTATACTTGTCATTGCCATAGTTGTGGCGATCCTTCCTCTCGTAATATCAAATAAATTCAACTAAACTAAATATCCATAAATAATAAATATAGACTGTTCACAAAGAAAACTCTTACTGATGCAACATGAGTCATTTTTGAGTAAAACAAAGTACTTAAGTGAAAATAAAGACTGTGCCTGAGGAAGAATTTGTAGTAAATTCCAGACCTGATTTATGTTGTTTATCAGTTACAGTATTCCCATAATAATTGGTCAAGGCATGCTGCAATATGACGTCTGTGTCAGAGTAATGTGACAGCCCAGAAAAATAATACAGGAAATGTCTCCCCTGTTAATGATTTAAACGACTGTTGTTACTTGATTAATAGATAATTAAAACAGTACACTCTTTCAATGCCACACAGTAAACATATTAAATAAAAATAATAACTGAAAGGGTATTTAACTTCAAATGATGAAAATTTAAAGACGATTCATATTTCATTAATTTGTATGTTTGGGACCTGGCACACGTACATGCTCGCATACTGAAATGCACATACATACACTCAATATCCTCTGGTCACTATGTTTGAGTGCCACAGCCAGTCTTCTTGTGACAAAAGCCTTCTCATGCTTGGATGCTAGCGCAAACACAATTAAAAAAACATTCTTATGCAAATGGTGCAAGCTCGACAACCGTAATTGTTGGTTAATTGCTCATAAACATCCCCAATCAACACTGGCACATGCTATGGCACGAAAGGGGAGAATAGAATCAATAGCTGCAAAAACCAGGCAGATGATGCACACAGGGATAGAGGATGTATTTGTTTGGGTCATTAGGAACTCATGGTGAACCAGTGAGCCACAACATTATAGCAGTGACAAGGCCAAGGCTCTTCCTTGCTGTGCTTACTGTGCGTGTCTGTGCAGGGCCAATTGGCCTGCAGTGATATCCGCCACTTCCTAGAATCACAATTGTTTGCATGCCCTCAAACACCAAATAGGAGTCAGAGTGAGGGGAGTTTGCTACTGATGGCCATCATTTATGTGTGTGTGCTCATAGCATCACACAGAAAATGTGTAGTGAGCAGTTATCTTAAAATAACCTAAAAATGTCAAGACTTTGTAAACTGTCATCACTGCTCTGGTGTTAGGTATTTTGTGCTGGTGGGCAGAAATTAAAGGTTGCCACAGCTTTTGTAGTTCTTGTTTAATTACAAGGTCATGGAGGCACATAGGGGGGAATAACAACGTTTTTGTCTTTTACAGCAATCTGACCTTTGTGAGGACATTAACTGCGGTGTTAATTAGGACGGGGAAAAAAAACACAATCCCAAATGCATTTTTTCACAGGGGATACCTTATGTTCACTCTGAAGTGTGTATATGTTAATAGGGGTGTGTGCGAGCAAGCTCTGATTCTGAATAAACATAAGGAAGGGAAAAAGTAAATAATTTAGGGACAAGGGAGTTCAAAAGAGGAGATGCATAAGTAGAAGACTACTTTATCTCAGTGTGTTGCAGAGGATCTAAAGCCTGCATGAGCTCATCAGTCAAAGGACATTGGAGCTTTCAAGGCCCATCGGGCCCGTTGCCAAATCCTCGAAAGAGTAGAGGAATTAAACAGCCTGGACGAGGAGGCGGATGAAGAGTAAACACAGCGTTTTGCAATCCTGTTCAATGTTGTTGGACTGATACACTATCCCCTTGCAGCTGCACTGTTTCATAAACACACGCACTATTGTTTTCGGCTACCTCAGGTCGTTGTTGAGTGAAAAAGAAGCCTTGGTTGTACCAATAAGGCTTTATACGAGCGTAAGACTCCATAATTATAGTGTGAAAACTGAATAGAGAGAGAGAGAGAGAGAGAGAGAGAGAGCCAAGCTGACGGAAACCCACCTCCAACCCAATGGTAACACTTTGACAAAGGAGGTTAGTGCAGAGTCAGATTAAGTTTATTTATGTTTTTCTATTACTCCCGTTTTTCTATTACTCCCGTTTAGCCCTACCTCTGGACAGCTCTCATTCAGCACTTAATGTCCATAGCGCCTTGGGTAATTGTTGTTTTCCTCTGCCCCTGAAATCTCACCGCTTCACAAGACTAAGCTCCTCTGTCCTCTTGTTTATTTTCAAAGGCCCCAACCAGGACAAATACCCTTAGGGCAACTTCAACAGGCTAGCGACCTTATGTGCGCCTCAAAAGTGCATTGAAAATCTGTTAAGCTGATATAAATTTGTTCCAGTTGCATGAAGGAGCAGGAAGAATGTGGATGGGTATGAGGGAGAGGGAAGAGTCCTGGTAGTGGGATTGACTCAGGTCTTGCCCAGACTGGGGCTTACAGCAGGGATCACTCAGCTTCGGTCAGCTCTTCCCTGCTTCAAAGGCTGGGAGGAGAGATTCAGTGAAATCATACAATAACAGTGAATATATCCACCCTTTCAAAACACAACTGGACTGAACTGGAAAGGTGGGAACAAGACAGGAGGAAGGGATGGAGTTTCACTGCTGATACAAGGAAAGATAGGAACATATTGCTTCTGTGTAAAGATGACATTAAAATATGTTATTTGTCTGAGACAATTTGTCTGGATGGATGGATGGATGGATGGATGGATGGATGGATTTGTCTGAGACAAGGTTGGCTGATCATGCATATCCTTTATCGACAACACCCTGCCTTACATTTACACATATTCACACATGGGACCATCCCAATTCAACTTCACTCTTTTACTGTTGGCCACTGAGCTGCTCCACTGCAGCTGGCTGAGGTTATTTCTGAAGGGCTCATCAACAGTCACTGTTAAGATAATACGTTTGACGATATTCTATGTTTCCCCACAACCCACAATGAGTTGATCATGCTATCAAGTGCTGTCTGTGTATCCAAAGACTGATATAGGTTGTTCATCTGTGCCATAGAGCTCCATTGTCCTCCAAAAAGGATTAAAAACCCATCAATGAGCCACACAGCTGGTTGACATGTTCCTTCATAATGATGAATTGGACACTGTAGTAGTAGTCAGTTCCACATCTGGCACTGTCCTGCTACTGTACACAACACATTGTGTTAACCCACAGCTGAAAATAGTCCCCAACAAATGCAGTATTTACTCCTGTTTGAGTAAGGTTTGTTAAAAACTATAGTGCCCAGCTGTTAAAATTATTCAGCCTTTATTACAAATAAAAGTATATATCCATCACTAGTTTTTAGATGTGTTAAGTGGGAACCAATGGATTCAGGGCTGAGAGCAAGGCTGCAGAATTTGGAAAGTATGGAGGGAGGGTCTAACACACAGTTGGTTTCTGTATTGTTTGGAGATTTTTTGACAATGAGACAATATGTAATATTACCAGACTTATTTTTTATATGAGAAAATGTTAACAGATGTTCCTAAAAGTATTTTGAAAAAGTGTTTTTAACCAGTGGACAGTGCTGAATCCAAATGACAACCCAAGAACGAATACATTTTGAGCAATGCTGTTCATATATGATCAGGCCAGTTATTAGGAATTATGGACAAGAGGACATTTTCTAAATTGAGCTCCTCATCCACACCCACTCAAGCACTAAACCAGTTTAGTTTCATATGATACCAGTATCTTCTCTCTGAGCCCGCTACAGCAGGTTTTATTTGCTAGTCTGCCTAACTGCTCACCTTTGCCTTTCATACCTGGTGCTTCTTCACACTTTTTTAGGCCTGCTGTTATTGTAAAAATCGTCAAAACTCAACCACATCATTTTCAACTTACCTTCGTGGGGTGGGCTATCAGATGACAAGTTGAAATGTGTTTTAAAGATAACAATACATGCATTTATCATCTAAATACATTTATTTGTATTGTCAGTGATATAGTCAATAAGTAAATTGTTGTACTAGATCTCATTTAAGGGTTAACCATAGACCTTTGCATGGTCCCCCCTGGGACTTGGAATGGTGGTTATCTATAGCCTTTGACCCCCCCTGATAGCGGGGCTGACTATGATTGCAGAAGTGCAGACAGACTCGTAGGATCCACAGCAAACCCATTCTAAAAATGTATGACCTCATCTCACTGAATGGTTCATGGTTTCTTTTTCTATGGTGGCTTTTTTTGCAGAAGGAGACATTTTGGGGGATGCCACTGTGTCGGATTGCCATGGCCTCCATGGAAAAGGTAATTCTCACCACCGATACACAACACATGGAAGCCATCAGCATAGACTGGAAGCTTGTGGTGTGTGGAGACTGTTAGCAGGAGCCTGCAGACTCATACACACATCCATATAAGATATATGGCTATATTAAATATTCAGGATACATGTGTCTAAATAACAGTGTGTTTGTCTGAGTGGGTGTGAAAGTGTGCGTCACTTGGTTTTGGATTTTGGAAGTGTGTTTGATATGTGTGAGCCGTGCTCCTATTATTCTGTCTTTGACAGCTAAATCACCCCTAAAAACCACTCCTTTCTTCCCTGTACGTAACCTAAGAAGATGATTAGTTACAGTTTTTTCCAATTGCTAACACGCTAAAGCGACATGCATAGCACAATTATTTACAGTTTTTTCCATTACATTACATGTCATTTAGCTGACGCTTTTATCTAAAGCGACTTCCAATTAAGTGAGAGGGAGGGCAACATGTTTTAAGTGGTGGGGGAAACCGGAGCACCCGGAGAAAACCCCACGCAGACACAACGGGGAACATGCAAACTCCACACAGAAAGGCCCAGGACGACCAGGGTTCAAGCCTGGTACCTTCGTGCTGTGAGGCCACAGTGCTAACCATTGGGGCACCGTTCTGCTGTGTGTGTGCTAAAACACAATTTTGCAAACTAGGCTGGTTTTTATCAAAATACTTAACACAATTCACAAAACCACACACCCAAACTGCAAAAAACCTCACATATCCTGTGAAAGAGAAATGAAGCACTGCAACTAAAACTACATATAGCATTATCAAAATCAAACTTTTGCACCAAATGGCACACACTTCATTCATATTACCAGATTTTTGTCTAACCAACTATACACTGTTGGGCATAATGAAAAGCACTCTCATCTTCAGTATGCTTTGCCATAATATTAGAATAGTTCAAATTGTAGAAAATGATTCAGATTGTTCACATGCACAGAAATATTTGCACATAACACATGCTATTGAAAACATTTTATTTTAGATTTTGCACATATGCACAGGAGATATATTTACATTGGACTGAACAAAAATATGCTCACAAAAAACAAATATACAAAAATATGCTTCAGTAAACTGAAAAAGAAAATTGCAGAAAGAAATGCGCAAAAAAATAAATTTGTAAAAAAAGAAAGAAAAAGGTGCTCACCTGTGGTCTTTTCATAGTGCTTACTTCCTGATTGAAGTAGTAACAATTAACCCTTAAGGTGTTGGCCAATTAGCTCATATAGTGTCATTTTGAATGGCAGTGTTTTGAAATGGCACACATGTGACTTTATGTCAGATTGTTGTGTCTTATGCAGAGAACCGTGTTCAGTGCATTTAAAAAGTGCCATTTTGAATTGCAAAATGTGTGTAAAGCAGAAAATGTGTTTACACTTTCGAAGACTTGAGAAGAGGTTTTGCTCTCAGTGTGTCAGTTTAAATAATTGTGCTATGCATGTCATGTTAGTGTTTTAGCAATTGGAAAAAACTGTAATATTTTCCCCCAATTGTATAGACTGGTCCATGGTGACGGGGCTGTAATGTGTTTTATAGATATGCTACAAGTCACGCAGTAAATAGGTCAGCTGTCTGAAGTGTGATGTGTCATGTGGTCCTTTCCAGCTCTGAAATGTCTTGTCTAATGAGCCCTGGTGATTTTGGAGAGGAAAACACCACGGCCCTTTTTCCAATAAAGCCTCTCTCTGCCTCTCCGAGTCTTGCATGACAGAAACAAAAGCTGTTTGTTCTTTTGGGGATGTGTGTGTGTGTGTGTGTGTGTGTGTGTGTGTGTGTGTGTGTGTGTGTGTGCGTATGCGTATGCGTGTGCGTGTGTGTGTGTGTGTGTGTGTGTGCGTGCGTGTGCAATCTGTGTGTGTGTGTGTGTGTGTGTGTGTGTGTGTGTGTGTGCGCATGTGCGCGTGTATGTGTCTGTCTCTGTCATTCTCTCTTTCAATTCTTGCTCTTCTGTCATGCTCTCTCTTAATCTTTTATCTACCCTCTAGATATGATTAGATGTATCAAAAATAAATTAATAACATTAAAGCCATTTTAAAAGTTATTTTGAATCCTTACCAATATTCTGTCAAATTGTATGTCTATTTGTAGCCTCTGTATTACTGTGTCAACCACTCACCTGTTCTTATTTCCAGTGAAAGTATGTGTTTAATTGAATTGCAAACTCGTGTAGACAGATTGAGAGGACAGTAAATAAAGCAAATAAAACAATTTAATCCTGCAGGTGAAATCTATTACGGAGAATAGAAAAGCACAAACAAATATTTCAGGGGTCTTGCATAGTTGAACAAGTGGGGCACTGAGAGTGTCATGAGGGCGTCATGCCTATTCGGGCACCATGCCTATTCGGGCTGACGGTCAGAAAAAAGTAGGCATTAAATGGCATTGTAATGTAACCATGGCCACCTAAGCCACCTGACCTAATATGTATGTAATAATACACACACTGCACTATAAGAATGTCAGTAATTGAAGCCCAGCCCCGATTATCACCATGCTCAGTTTATTGATGAGTAACATATCCTGGCGCTCAGGTCCGCCCCCTTCTTTTCACCCTCTGTGCCTGCCTTCCCTTGTGGCATGGGTACACAGGGCCCCATTCCCTATCTCTGCACCCGACACAGCCTGGGAGTGCACAAAGGGGGCCCAGTATCACTCCAGCCCATTACTGTATCAGAGGGAACACATTTCTCTTGAATTTCTGTGACTCTGCATTCTGGTATGCGCTATCTCTTCTTCAAGAAAACAGCTTTTGGCATCAAAATTAAACTGCATTATTATCTTCAGTACCACGGCCGCATACGTGTAGCTCACGTGTGAAAGTACATGACTATCAGTGGCCACTGATACTTCTCTATCTAACGTGGTGTCGGCCACTGAATGATGACTACCAGCTTTACTGCAGGACTTGTTTCCCAGAACTTTTACCATTGGCCTGTGACAGAGAGGATGATGATGGGAAATCTTTGTTTTCCTTTTGATAGTTGGTGTTTTCTTTTTTCCTCTGCCTCGCATTTCTTTGGGAAAGCCTGCAGTATTAATCAGTGACACACATGTGTATAGGGCTCCCAAGAGCCTTTAGTTCAACAGGCTTAACAAAAATATTCCAGATTTTATTTTGATTTGTATGGAAATTTAGAGGAGAACAATCTATTACTGTTACAAGATTAGTCAAACTGTGTGTTCACTTTGAATACAACACTTGTGAATGCATGAGCCCTTTGGGGTTCCTCCTCTCCTACATAATGTAGCCATATGTTGAAAATGATGTGAAGATATAATTAAGGTATGAATCACTCTTTATCTGATAAAGATGACACTATGACTCAAATTCATTGATGAATCACATTTTGAAAGTTGAAATAACACTCATTACACATGACTTTACATCTGGGATATTACAAAAGTAAAAAAAAAATCCTATAACCTTGACAAGCTTTCCCGATAGTAAACAACCAACCACAGCAAAAGAAGAGATGAATGTGCAGCCCTTTTGTCATTGATTAGAGGATTTGTCCTTAGTCAGCACTCTATCTGGTGCTATAACTTATTCTTTTACACCAAGTATGAACAACATGTCATAAACAATGGAGCTCAAGGAATGGACCTGAATAGGTTCTGCATGATCGACCCATCAAGTTAGAGGAACGTGTTTGAAGTTCATGTTGGGTTTTTATGACGTGGAATATAATAAGGTCCTTATATATAAGGTCCTGCCTCTGTCATAATGACCCACTGGATGTATGGGCACATAAAGCTTTACTGCCAGGCAGGAATGTAGCTATTAAGCACTGCCCATGACATGAGATGGGTGCCAAGCCTGTCAAGCAGCACCCTGCTGCCGGCCTCTCCATCATGTAAAGAACAAAGATGATTGGAACTGTGTGTACATTGTGTGTCATAGTCTTAAGGTGACAAAGGCACTGCACAGAGGGCACAGCAATGGTTCAGTGACCCTTTCATCCTGTCCTCCTTTCATTTACTCATCTCCTTCTCTGCTTTCTTTACCCTTGGTGTAATCATCTGGTGTGAGACAAAAGCCAGAATTTTGATCCCAGTTCATGATCCTCCATGACAGAGCACACAATGGTGTAACCCTCACTGCCAGTCAGTGTCCTGGGGACTTCATAGCACTTTGTGTGTAGCAGGGCTATGCACATTCAGTTCATTCACTGACATATTAACCTCTAAATGAGCTCTGCCGTGAGGACCTTAATCTGTCTTTGGCCACACAGACACTTTAATTCCCTCACACGCGCTTACAAACAGACACACACACACACACAAACACACACACACACACACACACACACACACACACACACACACACACACACACACACACACACACAGACTCAATGAAAGGCAGCCAAGGGGTCAAGGGGCAGGGTTTGACCGTTAGTGCTGCCGACACTGAACTCATTTAACTCCCTGCTGAATGATTTGTGCTTTGTGTGTTTGTCTGCGTGTGTGTGGGGATTTGTGATTGAGTGTGTGCCAGGAGAGGAGAGGAGAGGAGAGGAGAGGAGAGGAGAGGAGAGGAGAGGAGAGGAGGCATTCATATGGGGTGGGGATTCACATAATAATATAAGATGCTGGCAGCTCCCAAAGTGTTGCAGTCAATGGCATTTTTGGCTATCCTCATTGAAACTGGGAGCTCCTTTCATGTTAGAACGCCAAAGTGACCCACCGTGACCTTTTGTCCTCTCTCTTTGAGGCCTTGCTTTAACAATTAGCCCACGCTCACAATGCCAACGCATAGAGAGGCGGGGACCAGTATTCCTACGGCTCCAATACCCCTCCAGGGTCTAGGGAGCTCCATCCTCACCACCCAAACTGGCACATCCTGAATCAAAACAGAATGCAAAAAGAAGAAAAAGAGAGAGAGTCAGAGTGAAAGAGAAAGCATAGAAAAGGGGGGGGAAAAACAAGTGAAAAGAGGAAATCCTTGAGACTGGCGATGGAGGGAAAAGAGGAGGAAGGAGGGAGGGAAAGAAAGAATGAGAAACAGAAAAATTCCAGAGCAGCAGTCAGCATGGCGGATAAAAGCCACTCTTAAGATAAGGTTGGCACAAATATGTTTTTGATCGTGTTGCGGGGTCCACAGCAAACTTTGGAGAGGTTGCCAACTCACAACCACAGACGTCCACAGATGTTTGAGATATTAATGTTCACAAAAACACACATCTACGATGTGTAAATGACCTTACATGGCTGTGTGTCTGGAAGAAGTCTGTAACATTGTGGGCTAGAAACCCACACACGGCCACAGACAAACACAAACATCCAAAACGCCTCTCGCACAAATGATGCAGATAGACAACATCAGAGTCCTGATCGTAAATCTCCCCATTCAAAGATAACAGAGGCAAGCTCAAAAACTAAGACAAATTGCCCTCAGTGTTTGTGTGTTTATTTGTTGAATTGTGTGTGCTTAGGTACGTGTGGAGCACACAGACAAAGAGAGAAAGTGTGTGAAAGTGAGTGTGTCCTTGTGCAGACGCTAACACACACACACACACACACATAAACACGCATCCATTATTCATGTATGTCTGTAAATGCTTGCCAAAAATATATCGTTCAAACAAAGGCCATTTCTCAGTGTGTGAGTGTCTGTGTGTGTACACTTTAAAAACACATACTGAACTCCTGTCATACCCTTCCAACATATGCTATAAATTTGGCATGTGTCCCAAGGAGCACTGCCACATGACTGAGAGCCCAGACAACCCCAAACAATCAAACAATCCAAATGCTAAATTGCACTCAGGCACTGGAGTCATTTGGAATGTGATATGGGAGTATAGATTTCATCCATATAGCTGCAGAATTTTGGATTTAAATTAGCTCCCTGGTCCACTTGCTTTTCATCCTCGTGGCTTGAATGCCGGGAGCATATGTCAGACCTCGGTAAAAGAAACCTCAAGTTCTCCCCGGTATCAATCGCATTTTCTCCGAGTACTAAATCTTTCCAAGAAGCCTCAGGATGCTTCCAAGTAGTAGTGCACAGGGTTACATTGTTTCCTCTCAGACGAAAAAACTCTCTTCTCGCCGCTGGAGAATCGGTGTTACAGTTTTTTTTTGATTGCTAAACGACAGTGGGCACACTGGAGCTACATGTGCAGTAACTACAGTCTGCACAGCAGCAGTTCATGTGAACCAAACTCTAGTTCATTTTTCACTGCTTGAACATAGTTTTCAAAACTCTTCACACTTATCCCATGACTTTAACCACAATGTGCACAACACTGTGCATTTACAACACTTTGTTCAAATGCTAACACACTGCTGTCAAAACTGTTAACCACACGTTCAAAACAGAATAGATTTCAGTCTGGTGCCTATCAAACACTGCTGATGGCAATTTTAGCTGAAAGCCTAAGCAGGTGTCTTATTTTAGACTAGTTAGTGAACACATACAGTATTTAAATAGAGAAAGTTCAGAAAGCCTTTTTTTGTGTATATAAGAATGAAACAATTATACACTATACCGTTTGAGAGAAACAGGTAAAAGAGACAAATATGACCAGGTAAGATGTCTGAGGTTATAAACACAGCTATAAAAAAAAGAAGTGAAAAACACTTCCTTTACTATAGTAAAACTGCGACTTACTGTTTTTCAGAAAGTAATGGAGGTGCAAGCAATGGAAACACCACATTCATTTGTATTTACAGATGATGCAGACATCCAATGTGATGAAGAAAACTTGCCATGATTTGTCACACTATTCTTTGTTACTGTTATGTACCTTTAGTTTTTTTCCAGTAATTCCATGAATTACTAGAGACAAAATACTATATTGAAGCAAATCAACGCAAGCGCAGTGTGCGCGTAAAATGCATGGCGAGGTACAGTATGTACTAACAGGCCGCACTGAGGTAGAAATTGCGCTTTTCCGTGTCATGCATATGCATTCACGGTAGGGTCAAGGGGAAAGTGGAAGTTTCCCATAAAGTAATGGGAGGGGAAGCGTAAAGTGCGCCTAATTATGTATTCCGCGGTATGTACGAAAAAGCAGGTGTAAACCTGGAAGCAGGTTTCCTCGCATATGCCTCCTGGCAGCAGTAATCCGAGCAAGACGAAGACATAGGCCAAGGAGACGAGGTGAATAGATTTTTGCCACAAGGATCACACTTTTTCTGTTGAGCGGACACGAAATCGTTAAGCGTTACAGATTAAGCAGCCATTGCAATATTACAGTTACTGGAAGAAATCAAAGATGACATTGTATCTCCAACTCAGCATTCACATTCCATTCCAGCAGTTGTTAAACTCCTTGCTACATTACAAATATTGGCATCAGGATCATTTCAAACAGTCACAGCATCAGCAGTGGGAATATTGCAGTCCGCCCTCAGCCGTATCATAGCACCAGTACTTTGCTATAGCTCAGTTTACGGTATAGTGGGCACTGATTACCCGATGAACTGCAGGTTTGGTAAATATGACGTAAACAGAATTATCACAGCGTGCGCCTTCTGCAGGTTGGACATGGCAATGATAACGCTACATTCGCAAATGTACGTACATCTGGCCCTCAGTGTGATTAAATAAAAGATTGTGCATAGTGTTTGGCTGCACTGAGCCTGTTTTGAGACGTGTGAAGAGTTGTGTTGCTGTGAATGAGCTTTGCAGACTGTTGGTAGTGCAGACTGTAGTTAGAGTTTTGCACAGGTGGCTTCAGTTGTGACTTTTCGTTTAGCAATCGAAAAAAGCTGTAAAAGATACACACACACACACACACACACACACACACACACACACACACACACACACACACACACACATACACACACACACACACACACACACACACACACACACACACAGTACAGCATGTGCACACAAGTTGAGATAATTATTTCCAGTGTTTCTTCAATTTCAGTAATGTTTTTAGAAAAACTAAGGAATTTTCTCAGTATCTGTGTCAAAAACCAGACAAACCACAAGTGAGATCCCACGCACATCAAGAAAATTAGTAAAAATTGGTTTGCAGAAGCTGAAATAATCTCAGCTCAGTGGCAGTTTGATATAATGTCATGACTTGTAACATCACATGAATTGTAAAAATGTAATGAAAAATGTATGGGTTTTTTTTAGCACACGTGGTCAGTTAATGAGGCAGGTCTCAGAGAACAGTGTCTCTTTAGACTCCTGGCCGCGATACTTGATACTTGTTTTCGGCAGGAGAAACAATGAAAGTATTTTGTCAGATGTCACGCAGAGTGAGTTTGTCTCTTTCGCAATTCAAACCTTTGTTCGTCAGGGCTTTTTTCACTCAATGCATTGCACACACACACGCACGCACACACACACACACACACACACACACACACAAACACACACTCTGCGCCTTCCTTTGGTAGCTGGGCTCTCTGAGTCAGTGCTCTCTGTGTGTTTTCAATTACGCGCCCTCTGATCGCCCTCTTCCCTGCTGCAGATTCCAATCCATCTGTAGCCTGGCTAACGGATATGCAGCCATATTATAGGTAGAGAGAGGAAGGGCAAGATTAGAGAGGGGCAGTATGATAATAAGGCCTGCCAAAAAGCCCTCGCTCTACCTCGCATAAACACACGTCTTCACAAAGGAGCTGTTGTTTCCTTGTAGTGTGGTGTAGCAGGTTGTGATAACGCCGCTGCCAATACAGCTGCGTGTACTTCACATTTTTCTGACATAACATCAAGCAGACACATAAATGCACACACACACGGAATAAGGTGAATGGGAATGCACCTTCTGGGTTCCTGTGGTCATCCACAGGATGTACTTCCCCCATTCACCATTCATACTTTTCTCTATTTCTATTGTTTTCTTCGATAGCTCATGCATTGCTGTATGTCTGTCTCACTCGCGTTGGGATAATGTTTCAGTGTTTGTGTACCTCGTCTGAGACTTCAAAGATCTCGGCTCACCAAATCTTCTGTAATCGTGGCTGAGGAGCCATTGTGTTGATGATATGGTTATGACAGTTATGATAAGCCGCATCAACGCCAAAGACAGTTAAGACTAATCCACTGAGCACAAACGCTCTGCAGCATTACTTAACTCCCTCAACAGCTTAACAAAGCATGGCCTGTCTCCTCACTTTGCCTGTGTTTTCTAGCCTTAATGACGGGTTACCGAGGCATCAAGGAGGCCCGAGCGCATGTGTTTGTGTGCGTACACACATGCATGCACATAGAGACAAGCATGCGCACAAGTTCTGATCTGCATTTCTGTGAATGAATCTGATAAATGTGCTTTGTTTAGCTCTTGGAAGTTAATCAACAGCTATTATCTGAGTCAGTACAGTTTGTCTAGGGAAGGAAAAAAATGTTTAAATGTTGACTGAGCCACTTAACGTTGTTAAGAAAAGTAATCTTCTAAGCCAAGTTAAATATCTCTGTTCACATATTCAGACAGATATATTTGGCTTCAGTTCGGAGAGGCACTCTGGAAATACATGGGCAGGAAAACATGTTGTTTTTATCTGCCCCTCTGCTGAGTACTTGCACCCAACCTGGCTGACTCAATTGTACTCTCTTGTATTCCCCATAATCCTCAAAGAACAAGTTGAGGAGTTGTAATCTGGAGGAACACCCCATTCTGCCTCATTCACAGGCCCATGTAATGAAACATCCCTTTGATGAATAAGTCGATGAGAAACCTCTATTTATGGTAAGTTATTCAAAAGGAGCTTAGGTGGTTGGAGGGATGAAGCACACATTGTACTGGGTGTTTAATAGCCAGACCTCCTCATCTTTCCTCCTCTATCAACTTTACTATGAAACCCGTCTCTCCCCTCTCCCTGTTTGTCCTCCTCTTATCTAACTCTCGCCAAGCAACATTGACAAGTGAGAGCACCAAAACTGATTTATGCAGTGGCCATCACAAGACAGCAACCATTCTTGGCTGTAGCTGGAGAGAAATAAAACCACACCATAAAGACAGCATTGTTCCCAGTCCTGGTAACAGCCACAAGTGGGATAAATACTGTTGCCTTTTTTCATGGCCTCCTCAAGGACTTGCATCTGCGTAGGCTTGTGACTGATCCTTCCCAGATCTCATGGAAGCAGCTGACTGAGAAAACATCTCTGTGAGCGGTCACTGATGTATATGTCACTTACAACATTAAAGGGAGAACTTGATACTGATTGGATACTGTTGATTGACAGTGTTTGAAAACGAGCAGTCACTTTAGGATTGGGTAAATATAAAAACAGATAAAAGCGCCAAAAAGACAAAGGGAACCCCTTTATTTTAAATTACAGGTATGTGGACTACAGTGGCCTGCATGCTCATTTATCTATTTTTCCAATATATTAAATCTATCACTGCAAAAAACATAATCATGTTGCTCCATGTCACTCTTTTATATATATATATATATATATATATATATATATATAAATTTTTTCATACACTTTCATTTGTTGAGATTTTGCCTTACCATTCTGTCCTTATGTTGTGCTGCTGTTAACTCAACCTTTCCCGTAGATATTTCACAATAAAAGCACTCCGGGGAAGGGAAGGGATAATGTGTCCCAACCACTGGAAGGGTTTTAATGTGAAACAGATGAAGGAAGTGTTGAGTTTGTATTAACGGCAAACCACAGCAACAATCAAATTAATGCAGCAAATGGAAGCAAATCAGAAAACAGGGAGGCTTCTTACTAAGAAATGAGAAAACTGGTAGATAGATCTGGAAAGAGATCTCTCTCTCTTCCTCCACCTTGAAGCACTGCCCTGATCAGCTGTCTCCGGTGTTCACAGAAATATTTAACACCTCACTGGAAACGTGCCACGTACCAGCCTGCTTCAAGTCCTCCACCATCATCCCTATCCCCAAGAAAACAAAACTCACAGGACTGAATGACTACAGATCCATCGCCCTGACCTCTGTGGTTATGAAGTCTTTTTAGCTTTTTGGTCTCACCTTAAATCCCTCAAAGACCCACTCCTGGGCCGTCTGCAGTTCGTCTACAGAGGTCCCCCCAAAAACCTGATTCTAATTCTGAACATAAAAAAACAAGGGTTAGGGTTACTCTTCAGTTGTGGTAGACAAGTCACAAGTTGTGGCATTCTTTAACTATTTACAGGATTACAAGAGCATGCTTAAAACAAACTATACTGTTTATACCTGTTATGATTACAGGTATAAATTATGCAGTCATATAGCCTCCTCTTGGCTGCTTCCCTGATCACTTCTCAAGAGCTCTGCGTCTTTAGAATGTCAGAAGGTGTTGCATAAAGATGTATAAAAAAGGCTTGAGAGAGAACTTCAAACCTAAAGGCCCTGACACACCAACCCGATAATCGGCCGTCGGACAGTCTGGCGAGGTCAGTGACTCGAGTCTGTTCAGTGTGTTCCGTGCCGTCGTCTGTCGGAGGGGCCGTCTGCCTTCATTTTGGCCGACCTGATTTGCTGGGTCGGAGGGCGGGCAGGTGGACTAAATGACCAATCTGATTGGTGGAGTTCTAGCCCTTGACTAACGGCTCTCAAAATCTGACGAAAATCTTTTAAACTGACCTTTGTTGATCTGAAATGAAAACAGATTGAGCAACTGCATGGCCTATTTCTCGCTAGGCCAACTGTTTTCAGAAACAACTATCTTTGTAAAAAAAAATTTATCGTATTCTGAATGAGCCGCCATTATGCTCGGTTGTAAAATCCGGGAGCAGCCAGACCCACATGATGCATTCGTCCAATCAGCTGCCGGTTTTAATTTTTTTGGGGCGACAATACAGATTAGAGCCGCCTGCTGTTATGGAGACGTATTACATTCAAATCGGCGTCGCTTCGCTGTGTTCTGAGGCATTTTTTTGACCAACTTGGGGAGATTGATCAGTCCGACTGCCGTTCCTCCTGACGGTTGGCAGTCAGGTTGGTGTGTCAGGGCCCTTACTCTCAAACCTATGCATACCTGGGCAATCAGTGCGTGAAGTAGGCGTAATTGTTTGACTTCCTGTTTCGGAACATTTTTAAAAATGGTCTGACACAGCCCCACCTCCCCACCAATTCTATCATCAGAAAGGGGTCTTAGATACTGTTAGGCTTTGCGACAGGCACTTTGTTATAAACTTTCTGAGGCCTGAACTATCATGTGACAAAGAAGATGATTTAATGGTTTCAGTAAAATGATGATTACAGTTTCAAAATAAAGGAAGCCTGTTTTCCCTTTTCCTCTGGGAGGGGCATTCTGGGAAATTGAAATTGGCAATGAAGCTGTCATACCAAAATCGTATGTTAGGATTGCGCAGTGCAGAATTTTTGATGTATCTCCAATTGCCAAACAGAAAATTGCAGAGAAAATACGTTTGTTTTTTTTTCTTAGTGAAAATGAGTCACCTTCCTGCCTGTGCGTCTGTGTGCTCCTCAGTTGATTGAGGTTCATAACGATGAGACCCTGGAGATCAGCCATATGTAACAGTGATATTTTGAAAACATTGAATGGAAATACATCCATAGGTTAAAATATACTTAAAAATGTGCATAAAAGTATAAGCTAAAACTGCTAAGTTAAAATGCTGTAATTCATTGCACAGCTTGGTTAAAAAGATGGTCATTCATTTCTTTGAGTTAAAATGCACTATGATCTGTAGATCAGTAATCCATTGCTCTGACCTTTTCAGGCAAAAGAGGCTTAAAAGATAAATAGGATGAAAAGGTGATTTGTGTTTAAAATGCTGTCTAAGATACCTATGAGATTATGGGAAAAATGCATTTGAAAGGACAGTTTGCAATATTTCTTTGTTTCCTTAAGTTTCTATTTGTTTCGGTTTTAAGCACTAGCTGAGTTGTCAATCTGTGTTCGATTACTAATGCCTTGTCCGAACTGTAGGGGAATGTGTGGCTTCCGCTCGTCCATTACAACATTGGACTTGAGTGAAGCAACATCGTGTCCGTGTAGTTCATTCTATTTTCCCCTTTTACAGGTAAGAATGAAGGTTGTGGGATGTGTGATCGATGAATATGTGTTTTAATTCTGTAAGGGAGTAAAATATTAGTTACTATGATAACTCAAACATGTGAATTTAGAAGATTGAATGTAAACGTGCTGCTCTACTGTGGCCTGCATGCGAACCGCGTCACATGAAGTTAGGTGAAGCGTGCTACTAACATTAGTGCAACTGAAGGTTGCCTATGTCCACTAGTTTCTATATTGTTTGTATTAGGATGCTATTGCTGCAGTTTAATAATAATAGTATTGATTATACGGTGTTAAATGTGCAGAAGCGAATATTTTGTTTTAGTGCAACTGAAGTAAGATTGTAAATGATATTGTTAGTGCAACTGAAGTAAGATTATCAATAATTCTGGGTTAATAATAAATGCATAGCAGAAGTATTTTGTTAGGTGCAGCTAAGATATATTTTGTTTTGTTATTGAGAGTGGTTTCACTGTTACTTACTCAAGGCTGAGTTACTTAAAGGGACATTATTGTGTTGTGAACAGAGAAAATACATGGTTTGTTACATCTTGTAACTCTGCTACTGTGATGTTACTAAAAAAAATCCATTACAACATTGGACTTGAGTGAAGCAACATCGTGTCCGTGTAGTTCATTCTATTTTCCCCTTTTACAGGGGCGCAACACATACATGTAAAAAAGTTTGGTAAGGTCAGTAAAATGACTCGTTCCAGAAATCACACCAATAAAAAATGTTTTTGCCATTGTTGTGATACATGTTATTTGTGGCAGGGATGATTGTTTTCAGTTGTCTTGTTTCCATGATGTTGTCTCTGGTTTATTTCTGGAGGTGTGGTCAGGTCCGGTCAGTTCCGGGTGGGTCAGTTGTGTGGTGTTAATCAGACCCCTCAGAGGCAGCAGAGGTAGACAACAGATGCTAGTAGGAGTGAATCACTCAGCACTGAATATACCACATGTCTGGAATACAATGACCACTCAGTCCAGACATAATACCCACACATAAACATGGCAAATATGCCAACTCACTGGCGACACTGGCATAAAACACACTGGTGTATGATCAAAAGCACACGCACATACACACAAACAAACAACAGAAGGAAAATAGCGGGGTTGCCCCATCATCTCATTGTGATTATGACATTCACAGCTGCCAGACATGTATTGGTTTCTCTGAATCATCTTCCACAATGCCAACTATGTCATTCTTTCTCTCCGTCTTTTTCTATCCCCCGTTCTCTTGTGTTCCTGGAAGCTAATTTGGACTCACAGCCAGACGGCAGTGAATCAGTGAGACACTTAGCCATAAGATAAATTCCAACCCATAGTGGTGTTTTTGTTGGTCAAATGTTGGTCTTGCTGGAGGTGTGGGGGTGCAGACACGGAAAAGAACCTTTTACCATCACTGAGGGGGCTCTAAGTTATTTCCAGCCCCACTAGGAACATTTCACACATTGGTTTAAAAGGGCATTTAGTCACTTGCACACTAATAGAGACACACAAACAGAACTGCTAACCTGCTAACTTGCGCCTTACTCTTCTCTGTCTCCCCTCCCCTTCCCTCTCTCTGTCTTACACACACACACACACACACACACACACACACACACACACACACACACACACACAAACACAAACAGACACTCACAGACAACAGTCTTATTATACACAGAAGTTGCTATGGCCATTTCCAAAAGGCTATTTACACTTGTATTTATTTGTCTTTTTTTCAAATATTCAATTTATGTCTCAGACTTACTGGAAGCGCATGCTGGCATGTGCCAGGGAAAGCATTTGGGTCCACTTTAAAAGTGATATGAAGCCAGACAGACTGGGAGATGAAAGGAATCACGGGGAAACAAACAAAACACAATGCAATGCCATAATACAGATCAGAATGGGAAGGAAATACAGGGGAAGAAGAGATGAAGCAAAAAGGAGATGAAGGAACAATTTGCTGTAAACTTCTTTGGTAGTAAATCACAACCAAATGGCCCAGAGAATGAGTGGCGCAATGGTGAAAGTGCTGAAAGATCCTTTGCTGTGATGGCTACATGGATGGATGAGAGGGAGCTGCGTGAGATAATAAACGGTAAAAAGCTTTCCCATTGCTTTCCAGGAATTAAAGAATTCAACAGTCGGCATAGTTTACATGATCCCTGTCAGGGGTGGATGGCTAAGACAGGATTGTAATTTGATAGGGTTGAATTTTGTTCAATGTGTTGAAAGTGAATAAGTGTATGTGTGTTTGTATTATCCCGTGTCCCAGCCTCCAATAACTGTATGTACTAAATACTTGTGTGCTGTGCGCCGGGTGTCTACAGCAGCAAGTCGGGTCAGTCCCGTTGTGAAGTCTCTCCCCCTGAGCTTGGCAGCACACACACTCACACTCACAGAGGAGGTTCAACAGTGGCTAGAGGAGGGCAAAATCCAGCAGCATTTTTTTTATTTATGGCCTATAAAATCCCATGTAATTTGGTGGTTAACTTTAATGGGGTAATGGGTGAAATCCCTCTTTGTCTTCCTCTTTAATCGTTTCCACATTAAATGGGGCAACTGTCAAAATAAGATGATGTCATCATGTTAAGTCACCACTTGTTGCCACCGTCCAACACTTGACTTTAAGCACATATACAGTGTGTGCCTTTTTTTTTTTTTTTTTTTTATGAAAGTGAGATTTTGCCGTTTCTTTGAGGGATATTTTTACGTACAAGCTGTGGCTTTAATGATCACAGCCAGATTGAGTAATAGTAGGGCTCGTCGTGCTACTGTAAAATAAAGACTGACATAAGCAGCCTACAGTAGCCTGTCTGCTGTGGCATTGTGGCTAACAGTTCATGTTATTTTTCTCCATCAAACGAGGATGAGCGAGATCCTCAGCTCTGTAATGGTAACTTTATGTGGCCAGAATTCCACGGCTTGCAAGTCTACTGCAATGATAATGTGGTGGACGATTTTATTCATAAAAACATTCAGGAAATACTTGTGCACAGCTGAATTTAGTTGTTCCATCTGCAAATTGGCTTTATTATGCTAATGCTGCAAGTCCCATAATAACATCTGAGTGCTCTCTCTCCAGTTCACCGTCATCCCATTACAAGGCTCAAATGGCACACGCTCAGACACGTCTACTCCTGATGCTTGTGTGGACTGAGCTATAGACTAAGTCAGTTTTGTGCAGCATTCAACCCATAATTTAGCATTGATATTCTGGAGATGATTTTCAAATTGTATAGTATAATTAGTATGCTCATGAAGTTGACCCCTAGCTACATTATCTTGCTGACTTCAATCTGGTATGGTCATGAACCCCCTGTGGCATGATTCTTGGAACTAAAGTTAATTGTGGATTTTGTTAGACTTTATTTATCTAATAAATCAGGAAACCTCTTTATGTGTGTGTGTGTGTGTGTGTGTGTGTGTGTGTGTGTGTGTGTGTGTGTGTGTGTGTGTGCATGCGTGTGGTCTGTCTTTGAAATAGCTCATGAACTGTTCTTCCAGTCTACTTCACACTTGGTTTCATGGGTATCCAATGAATTCGGGGTTTGGAATTTGGAGCAGTTTGGACATCGTTGGATATTGGATATTAATAAACTGTGAATTAAAATAAACGACCGAACAATAAAGGTTAAGGGAAAAAAAGCGCTGCCATAACCTGGCTCTTCCAGGTCTACCCATCACAATAAAGGTCCAACTTAAATTCACTCAGCATTTTGCTAAGAGGAAACTCAATAAAAAGGCATTTCTACCCTTCACAATAAAATCCCAGTTTAAATTCTTCACCACTTCTCAAACAGACTCACCCTCTATGCTCACCCTGGGTTCAGTTGTCTAAGTGTGCTGCTAACTTATAATAATATGAATAACATTACCATCAGCAAAATACCCTGCAAATCAAATCCATACTTCAAAGTTAAGCGTCAAGCCACTAAGCCTGTTTGGAAAGTAAAATTTGTTAGCGAAATATGACGAGACAGCACCGCAGTCAGTAAACGCTGACTGTGGCGATATCAACATGTATCGCTGACAAAAAAGACAACCTTAAAATGTATTTAAACAAAAACTCTCTTTATTTTCATTACCTTCCACCTTTTCCTCTTGGTCTCTCTCTCTCTCTCTCTCTCTCTCTCTCTCTCTCTCTCTCCCTCTCTCACTAATAAAGTAATTTTGTGGTACAGTGGTTCTGGAGAAAGCGTGCACTGTACTAGTAGATATTAAAGCTCCATTAACCAATATTTTAATATTTACAATTAATCAAATTACTTTGTGTTTAGTCAAGGTGTTGCTTATTGTGACTATAGCATCTACAGCAGACCTTCTTTGTTTTGAAGAGAGCAATGTCTCTCAACTTCTTATTTGTAAGAGAAAATAAATGATGGTAAACGTATTACATTTATTCAAAAGTCCATTAGATCTTTAAAAGAAAAACTTCTTTCTTACTTGCTGTGGTCATATACACAAACAGCTGTTGATTTTTAGAATTTCTGGTTGGTTCACCGGTTTCAATTTCAGTGTTTTTATTAATTTGGTTGTAGAGGACTTTTCTTAAACTTGCCTGGTTGTCCATTTACACAATGTCCTGTGAACTTGGTCATACTCAACAGTTTTCAGTTGGGCAAACCCATATCCCAGCAATTTTTCTGGTGAGTAAAATAGTATTATTATCAACAGAAATGGTGGCGCAGACTTCTGAAAGAGTCGTAAAAAAACGTTCAAGCCTTTTCTCACTGAATGAATGCTGCTTAACTGTTTACTTCCGTACCTATTCTGTTGGACCTACTGAATAAGAGCAGAGGAACTGCGGTAACATTATCATCGGAGTCAGCCAGCTCCATGTAACCTACATTTGACCTTCGTGGCAGCCATGAGGAGGCATGCGTGACCACTCTTGGGTGTGTGTTTGTTTGTGCCCATTGTTCCAGGGCATGTCGGCAGAGCAGGCTTCTTTTTTTTTTTTTTTTTTTTTTACACTGTGTGAGTTCTTTCAAGTCTTCAACTGAGAAGAATAACGAGTTTTCCCCTCAACATTTTTTAGGAAAACTGGTTCTTATAAGGGCTAAATTAATTTCATACGTTGATCAGAAAGGCGGAGCTCACTGTGAATCATTATATTGACCTATTACACGGGTTCCAAACTGCAGACACTTCATGTGGCCTGTGGGCAATCAGGCCAGACAACGGCTCCCTACTCACCATGAACTAGTGACAGGACACTTCTCATGAGGCAAAAGATCTGCAAAGCGTCCTTATTTTCTGACAGTTGACTGGTTCTAACATTAGCATGTGATAGAGTTTTTTTTTTAACAAGATGTCGACACGTTATATGAATCATGAGATGACAGAAGAAAAATAGCTGAATAGTTAATAATGTTTTACTCTTTGGGTCAAAGTTCACCCTATGTTTCTAACAGTATTTTGCAAGAGAGAGGAAAGAGTGAGGGCGACTTTAGCAAGACCATGAAATTACATGTAGCAATGAGTAGGGTCCAAATACAATTCACCAAGTAGACTGAAATGGTTTTAAGAATAAAAACATGAATACAAGAAATGCTTTGGCTCAGTTTGCACAAAGTTTAATCAAAATTCTTCAGTACATTTTGTTGAAGTTTTTACTGTGGTAGCCTTAAAAAGTAGGTTGCTGTAGCTATGCCCATTTTATCAGTCATGATAATAGGTGGCCCGGACTATTTGTGTGGGCTGGATGCACTGCGTTTTTTTTTGATTGGCCCATAAAGACAAGAGAGATCACATCATTGGCCCACTTGTCTGTCTTTCATAGGAACACTGGCCATTCACATCCTTGGTCTTTGATTGACCGGCCCACAGAGAGGAGAGAGATCACATGATTGGCCCACTGGTTTGACTCTCCCACTATAGAGCTCAACAGTCCCGCCCCTCTTCTGAGAGACCTTGGGTTCCGGAAGTAAATTTCCCATTCATTTCTTCCATTGACGTCTGGAAAAAAGAGTTTTAGATCATGCCTTAGGCTAACCAGATGGTACGCGACTCAAATGCATACAACGTACCATTTCGAGTGAAAAAAACGAACAGAAAATCCCAAAAAAAAGTCAAAGGAACTTCTAATTACGTATTTTCACAGTCTTATCGTTCAACAGTTTAACAATAAACTGAGACTTTCTTTGGTTGAAAAGTAATGTTTTAAATTGACAACCATCATATTTGTAATCCATGGCTCAATTCAAATGGGATCAGAAAATAATTATCTCTCCATTGACTCTCGTTCATATTTTTTTCCAAATTAATGTCCCGTGGACCGGAAGTAGAAGGGCATGACTTTGGCTCTCTATAACTCCACAAAGTGCCGGTAGCTAGCTAAAAACACGATTTTAGCATGTCAAACGATTATTTTAGCACCCTTTGTCTTTAACAAGTTAGCTGTTAGTAAGCTAATGTAAGTTATGTGTTAGAATGCTAAGGCACTTGCAAATATAATACTATAGCTTTCTGATGTATCCACATTCCACTATAACACAAGTTGCAAAACGTTGCTGTGTAGAAAATGCTGCTTTAGCTTAGCTAATTTACAGACTTGTCCCTTGTTCAGTATACAAGACATCTTGGTGACCGGCTCTACCGACAACCTTTAGCCATCTTGCCATCAGGAGCCAGGCAGCCTTTTTGACTCAGTGAGTACCTTATCATACTCTCTTACTTACCACTCAGATAAGTGACAGTATTAGGGGCTGGTATGCAGGGTTTAAAATTAACTTTTTGTCCACCAGCCAAATGGCTAGTGAATGTTTTTTTTGGAGTGAAGCAAATCCCAGCCACTTGCACCATTTACCAGCACAACTATGTTTACATACACAAATTACAACATCAAGTAATACAGTAGCATCCAATAATACAATTTATTTTCAGTAATATAACAACATATAACATATAAACTACATAAGCAAGATTATTCCCTTGCTTCGTCCAACCTGCATTTATTTATGACCAGATTTAGCCGACTCTACTGCACAACCACAATATGTGTACATATATATACTGTATATATGTATATATATATATATATATATATATATATATATATATATATATATATAGCTAATTTTATTAAGGATTCCATGTGTGAGAGATGTGTAGCAATAAAAAAAGCTAAATACTTGCTTTGGCAAAGCACTTGATCATGACCAGATGAATCATTTATTTGACCTTCACTAGAAATAAATACAGTACAGTTTGTTTAAATGTCAGATTGTTTTAAACATAACTGTGGCGCTGTATAGATCAAGTAATTAGCACAGATAAGGCAGCCTAAAAAAAAAAAAGAAGAACTGGCATGGAATTGTGAGTTCAGGAAGACAAGATCACACATGCAGTTTTACAAATTCAAAGAGAGAGAGAAAGAGAGAGTCGTGTCCCATGTAGACAACTGCAGATGGCAGCATACCAATGTGGCCTTTGAAATCAAGGAGGTATGTAAGCATGCATCAATAAGGATTGCCATTAATGGATTTCCAATGTTCCACTTTGATCATATTTCATAACAGCTAAAATGGTTACTGCTGCTATTACAAGTAAACTTATTACTGTTACTGCTGCTGCTTGTCCAACTCCCACAAGACCTTAGGTCACTATGACCCAGACAAAATCCCCAGAGGCAGCTAAAGAAGACACAGTCTGCATGGAAATCCTTTGGCAGTAGTTTTGAAACATCAGCTTTGGTGGTAGGAAATTCTGTCATAATTCATAGTAAGATGAAATCAACTCTCATGTGCTTACAAAAACCTCTAAGTGCTATATATTTTTGATACGACGATGGCGAGGATGATTATCATTGCGTCAACGCCGGCCAGCCTCAGGAATGTCTGGGCATCATGCAGGTGATAGCAATTATGTCATCTGAGCTGCTTGAGGTCATATTCTGCATGACGTCATGATATCATGATCCTTTCACACAAATATCCTCAAGTATTATTGGGGGAAAGGATGACTTCATCTTTAAATATTGTTGTAATACACTCTGTAAAAGAATGAGGGCATCGACGACCTGTGAATGCCACAAAACCACAAGTGACCGATGGCCTTTTCTCTTCTGAGTTCTGTTGATGATTCTTTTTTTCTTTGTTTTTTTTTAGACAAACTTGACTCCTTTGAATTGAAACACATTGTGATGTGATGTAACATTTCCAAATAACTCCCCTTTATATGGTTGTGAAGTCTTTGGATATTCATTTTATTTGCTGCAGGGATCAACATCTCTAATCTCTATAAAATATAGTAATTAAAACAGCTTCTTTAGATCTTTAATACCTGTTTGTTTTCTATTATCAAAAGCACAGTGACATTATTTCTTTCCCAGATCATCTCTGAACCTAAAGTCCAAAATCTAGCAAATCAAACAGAGTTATCTGCTAAGCAAAGTTTTTTGCTCCCTGCCTGGAAGTATAATTCCCTTGAAAGTGACTGTTTGCAATGGAAACGTGTGTGCACGAGCTGTGTGCTTGTGCATGTATGTGAGTGTGTCACATGCAGGTATTTTAGGGCTTTTTGTCTGAGTGTATGTATGAGTGTACGTGACTTTGTGTGCGTTAGACATAGAGCAAGGACAGAACGAATGAGGAAGGTGGAAGTGGAGCAAGATGAATGATTTTTTTATTCCACAATAAAGTGAGTTAAATCACTTATACTTATTTGGTGCTAAGACCTTCATTTGGTAAAATGAATAATACATAAATAAATATAATTTTTGACAGAAGCCTGAGGACCAAAACATCATTACAAGTGAGCAACATTGTGAAGTGATGCACTTAATGTAGTTATTGTTACGTGTAAAAATAAATGTAATTTATAAGTTGCACTAACAAACGTTTGTTACATTAGGAAACCATCCATTAAATGTATTAATTTCCACAAGGCTTGATCCAAACCTTACAAATGGTAGTCTTAATAAACAGCTTTGTGCTTTTGTTTTGGGACACTTTTGTGTTCAAATTTGGTCAGATCTTTGTATCTTTTCTCCATCTAATAAAAAGTTTTTTTTTGACAATGGAATTATTATAAAAACATTGATAACATAGACCTTACTTTATATGATTTGTATTCTTATTTTTTATCAATTGACTTCTATTGAATTTATGAATGAAGGCTTCCAAAGATCTTATCAAAGATCTAAGTCCATTCCAATAGGGAGGGAAAGTGAGGTGTGAGAGGTTTATCAGTGGGCAGGGTTGGATGTTGGCATACTAGGTTCATGGAGTTTATGACCACGTCCTCTACTCTCTGTACCAATCCTAGTCAGGGCGGAGCTTGGCTTCTCCCTCTTCTGGTTGGTTCTCTGTAAATCATCAGCCCCACCGACAGCATCTCAGTGTCGGAGCTTCCTATTCGCCACACGTCCTGTTCCACCACACATCCTATTCCGAGGAATAACAGCCAGGCTTTTGGTGTCGACCTCAGAGGCTTGGATCCCGATCTGCAAATTTGTGCCATGTGCTCCAGAGGCAGATCTACTCAGTGTTTTAGCACAGGGCCAAAGAAAGCTGCTGAGCCATACATATGGAGATGAAATGGTGCAACATTTATCATGTCTAAACTAGTTGCTGACATGCTTTGGATTTTTCAATTAAATTCCAAATGAGTGTCACAAAGGTGTGGATTGGTTTAATTATTTATTTGTGGTTGCCTCCAGGAAACCAGAATTATTTAGTGGTAATTTAGCAATTTATATATAATATAGTTCAGTAAGATTAAAGGATGGGTTCACTTTTTTTTTTTAAGTCTGTCTTAAAACAATACTTACATGTCTATACACAGAAAGAGTTATTGGCTGCAGAAATTGTTCTTAATGTCCATCTTGCCCATGATTTAGATTGAAATCATGTTTAAGAAGGGACCTCTTTACAGACAGCATGGACAGAAACAAAAGTTGCAGCAAAAACTCTTTCACTGTACATTTGGGCATGTGGGTATTCTATTAAGATAATAATAAATAAAAAAGTACACTCATCCTTTAACCTTTTTTATAAACCTCTCTCCATTAATTTATTGTAAGTGGTAGTACTACTTTAGTTTACAAAACGTGTCACTATGGTGATGTTTGTTGATTTAAAAACATTATACAGTACTCTGGCAACCGCATGGATACCATGGCTACCATAAACATAAAGTATGTGCAAACTACGCAAAAGCTTCTTTTTTCTTTCTTTGGTGCGGTTTTCACTTATTTTTTTGGTTAAAAGCTAACATATAAAACATACATTTGTTCCATTCAGGTTCTAACTGACTCTCTGTCTACCACCTATGCTTTCAGCCTGCATCCCATAAGCCGTAGTGTTTTAAAATATGAGGTAAATGTTAAACTTGATTAGTTACCACCTTGTCCAATAAACATCGCAGCCCCCCTCTCTTTTTTCTAAGAGAGTGCAACATGCATCCTCTGAATTTTGCAGAATGTCCTTATGATACCAGGTACCACTTATATTCTGGTAAAGGTTACGGTGTTAGAGGGGGAGAGCAATGGTCAGGTAGCACATCTCACATAGCGAGAGAGAACAGAATCAATCAATCTTTCACTTTTGTGAAAGTACAGGTTGCTGCTGAAGCATTGCTGTTTCATAATGCTGTGAGAGTGTCAATGATCTCCCCCTGTGTTTGACACGAGAGGCCTTATCAGCTCAGCCAACAGATCTTATCAAGACTCCGGTTAATCAGTGATCAGCTACAGCAAGTTGGAGCTTGTAATATCGGGAGGTCAATGCTGCGCGCATGTATCCCCCCCCACAGCGTTGTTCTTAGAGAACCCCGAAAATCAGCAGAATTCAGAGGGCTCCAAATGGTTTACATTTAGAGGAAGTGTTTGTTGTTCCTGAGAAAATCATGTGAGTGTGTGTGTACAGTATGTACCTCCATCAGAGCTGAGAACATACTGAGCTTCTGCTGACTCCGTGCCTCATGTTTCCTCTATTGTGTAAAAGTGTGGGGCTATGCATGTGCATAAATGTGTTTGACACTATAGGAGCAAGGGAAGGGTCAAGACTTGTAAATATGCAGGATGGTAGCAACTACACTTAACAGTAGAGTTTAGGGATGCCCTATGGTTTCCTGTCTTCCAAACATATTGTATCTACACTACACATCACACAGTGAATCTCTACAGAGTCTGTTGTAAAGGATTATCTGACGTGGAATAGACTGGGAGATCAGAAGAACTGTTTTAGTCAAATTGAAGTTAGGTTTCTACCATTGATATTTGATAGATTGAACAATTCACAAATTAGGCAATTGACTTTTTTTTGTTGACATTTTTATATCTATGCCTATGTCATGTCAATCTTTCTGTTCTCGCTTAACACATGGACAGTTTACAGTTATCATGATGGCAGATTTACCACCCAAAATTTGTGGTAGTTCTTTAAATATTAGGTCTGCAAATTCAAGAAGAAATAAACAGAGGCAGGCTTCTCATTTCTAGCCAATGACCATGGATTTTGTCAGCTGAAATGATGACTGTTGCTAGCTAATGCTATGGCTAAAGCTCCATGAGTTGGATGAAAGCTGTCTGCCTGACTTTTTAATATTTTGAGTTGCTTTGAGATTGGTGTGAGGATGAAAGGGATGAGCCTGTAAAGGAAATGGCAGTTAAATACATGAATATTATATCTATAGTCTCTAATATACTAGCACCTTGTCCAATTTTAAGTACAAATCTAGTTAGCCAGGCATGCTAATGTTTGCAGATTATGTTAGGGCTTGTTCCTTAGTCTTGTGTTTTTTGGTTTTGGAAAGGTGATACAAAAGATAAAATGGTTTGGAAAAGGGCAGGCACTTTCAAAAAATAACTGGCAGGTGTTTGGTTGAACCATCTGTCTATCATGTCCACCATTGTTGTTTTGAAACAGCCATCACACACACCTAAACCAGGCCTGTAGCTGCCAGTAGCTCCTCAACAGACACTGATTGGTTCAGTAAGCTGTACAGTCTATGACACAAGCGCATTACTCTAAGCCTGACAACATCATTTTTTGTGTGATATGTGAACTTGTGATCCTCGTGTGATCTCATGATATCCCAAGAATCCACTTGGCGTGCAAGGTAAACAAAAATACACCACCATCTCTCTCTTTAGATACACAGTATTACTCCCATGGACCGAACCGGCACATACGGGTACTTCACAAAACAAGGGATAGGAAACCGAAGATCCTGTAGGCCTTGATATTAATGCAATTTGTAGTGTTTTGGATTACAAGTTTGTATGCATTTATTTCTTGTTAAACACACATTTGTTCTATAGACATGTCTAATAATTACTTTGCAACTTTGTCTGAACCTTACCATTCGCGTTAATAAATGAAGGTTGATCGATCTGCTGTCATGTCCCTTCCCCCATCCAAGTGGATCAATAAACCAAAAGAATGGCTAGATATTTGATTGAATTACTAAGTAGCGTTCGTGTTGTCAATTAAAGTATCAAATTTTAATTTTTTATTTTCTCTTGTAATGAAGTTTAAGATCTTCATGCTTGCTCTATTGATTACTTCTGCTAAGGAGGTTATGCTTTCGGTTTGGTAGTTTGTTGCTTTGTTTGTTTGTCTGTCAGCAGGATTATTGAAAATTACTGGCCCAATGTTCATGAAACCTGGTGGAAGGGTGAAGCATGTGTCAAGGAAGAACCCATTAAATTTTGGAGCAGTTCTGAATCAGGGTCCGGATACTCAAATTATTTTTTCCCTTTCATAAACATTGCGAGATAGGGTATTTGTGCTGCATTTATGGGGTGTCGGAATAATTGAAAAAAATGAGTTTGCGACTCCGTAAATTCACGCTGCATTAACATTGTGAGATAGTGCACTTCTTGGTGGAGGTCTGCACTCCCCGAGTGCCCTTCTAGTTGAGATTTTATTCACTTCCCTCTTCCAACTCAATCAGCTGACTCAATCAGATTTTGCCACCACCTCTGTAAGCCAATGAACTAATAGCTGTCAAATTTGGTTCTTTCTATGCTGCTATCAGCTGCCAGTGTCCTGTTGACGTGACCCACCTCCTTAACCCCTCCAATTCCATTTTTTTTAAAAGCTGGCTGTCAAATGGGTCCTTCCAATGAGCTCATCATCCATCCCAATCTTCAGCTAGGCTTGTTTTTCACTCCTTCTCCACCACCAGTGTCTACGTACACTTGATCAGCGGATTAATCCTGTACGAATAACTTAAAGCCACTATCGACTGGACATCACTGTTTAAAAAATCAAGCTGATTTCAGATTTTCCCCTGCTGTGGTTAATGTTTGGTTAGGTTTAGGCACAAAAACAACTGGGTTAGGGTTAGGGAAAGGCCATGGTTTGAGGTAAGATAACCACTTGTTGTTATGGTTAGGTTTTCCGTCATAGTTATAATAAGGAATGACCGAGGTCATGGTTAAAAAAAAAATGACAACGTTAACTGTCTGTTGGAAACAGGAAATGACAATTTTCTCCTGTGTTAAAGTCCAACTGTTTATTGACCTGCCTCTCCACCCCTAACCTTCTACCTCTGTGGACTTTGTGACTCTATAACGAATTACCTCTATTTCCTCCTTTGCTTCCAATAGACAAGAGTCATAATTCATATGACCACTAGAGAGCGTGGTCACTTGAACGTAAACATTTTGGGGAATTCGCTGAAATGACTGATGCCCTAACTTTACTGGGGAGGTCTCGATGGGCTCAGTCTAGTCCCCAAAGACTGCAATATACATCCTATTGTGTACACTATGTTATAATATTTTGGATTGCATACAATTAAACAAAGATGATTGAGTGTGTATGAGTGTGTTAAACATGAGGAGTGAGTTTGAGTGAGGTGGACATTATTAGGGTGGAAGGTCAGAAGCTCACAGCAGGATCTTTCTGGGTTTATGGCTTGACGTGAGTAAGAAACATACGCACATCCGCAGCGAGTCACAGGCTCCCTGTTAACACCAGCACTCTGTAAAAACTGTGAAGAAATTTGTCTAATTAACAGAATCAGTTTAACGTCTGTGTGCAGCATAGTCTGTACCGTGGTAACGCATATTTGTATTAGTCACAGTGGCCAGCAAAACTTATTTACAGCACGTTATTGAACTTTTAGAAAGCAGGATGTTTTGTAGATTCAAACACTTCCTGTTGTGGTGTTTACTGAGGACATCTCCTCATGCATTATATGAGCGGATGCCATTTGAGGTGAGTGCTCTGTTCTTCCCGGCACACTTACTTCTTTGACATCTCAGGAGATCGCAAGAGTAGGTGAAAACAGAGGAGGATGGCATGCTCAGACAAAGGAAAAGGACAGAAGACGGAGAGGATTTCTTGCAGATAGCTTGCTCTGTTTACGTTACACTTTTAACTTTTAAACTTTTAATAGCTTTTCAATTTTTCATGAGATGAAGTGAATATGCACCTCTTTGCACCGAAGGCTACTCTCAGGTCCAGCAGCCGTGTCTCAGCAAGCATTTCTTCCTTACTTTAAAGTGTCAGATGTAAATAAGTGACACATTGATATAGTATCTGGTAATTGTGTGTTTAAGACATATTTTCTATTTTCTAAAATCTGAAAGACTTGCCAAAAAAGGCCAATTGTTTGGGTGCATACAAATAATATTTTTTTCCTTTAGATTGCTGCCTGGTTCTTTCTTGAACTTAAACTCTGTTCGGGTGGCCTGCTGATAAAACGTCTTGTCAGGCTGTTCTACTTGCTCTAGGGCAGGGGTGGCAAACCTGTGGCTCTTGAGCCACATGCGGCTCTTTGCCTGCTCTTTTGAGGCTCTTACTGTGTGGCTGGGGGCTGTGTTATTGGTAGATTTTTTTTTTTACTTTTTGAAACATTTCAGATAAGTTTAAAAAAAAAAAAAGCATTTGAATGATGTATTTGCCAATTATTTTAAAATAAAAGATAATGCAGCAGAGTTTTTTTATGGACAGATTCTGCAACCTGAGGAAAAAAAGCGGCCACAGATCACCTTCCTCATTAACCCTTTTACTGCTGATTGTTTGAAAGCCCCTCTAGTGACAAATGAGTGAAAGAGTGGCCACAACAGAGTACAACCAGACCTAAAAAGGATTGTGGATAACAAAGACTGTCAGGTTTCCCACTGAGTCAATCTAAGTAAGAAAAAAAAACCTATGAAAACTGCTATGTATTATGACTTTCATTAGATCTGGAAGTCACTGTTGTAATGTGGACGTGCATGTGTTGTGTGGCTTTTTGCCATGGTGCGTGTTTTTTTGTGGTTCTTTATGCTGAACTGGTTGGCCACCCCTGCTCTAGGGCTATGGGTGTAGATGAGTGGTTCAGGACCATGGACAGAGGCTCAGACAAGTGCACAGTCTGTTATTGGATGTTCTGCTGTTGGAGCCTCCCTCTCCCTCTTATCATTACTAATGTCACTAATGTGATTAAATTCAATTAAAGGAGACCCTGAAACTGCTAAAAAATGATGCTGCATGCACAAAAGAAAAACGTTTCAAATATTTCTTGTGTGATTTATATATATATACTGTATATATATATATATATATATATATATACAGTGGGGGAAATAAGTATTTGACCCCTTGCTGATTTTGCAGGTTTGCCCACTTACAAAGAATGCAAAAATCTACAATTTTAATCATATGTACATTCTAACAGTGAAAGACAGAATCCCAAAGAAAATTCCAGAAAATCACATCATATGAATTTATTAAAATTGATAACCATCTGATGAGGAAAAACAAGTATTTGACCCCCTGGACAAACAGCATGTTAATATTTTGTACAAAAGCCATTATTGGCCAGCACAGATGTCAAACGGTTTTTATAGTTGGTGACAAGGTTTGTGCACATTTCGGCAGGGATGTTGGCCCACTCCTCCCTGCAGACAGCCTCCAAATCATTCAGGTTCCGAGGTTGTCACCTGGCAACTCGAATTTTAAGCTCCCTCCAAAGATTTTCAATCGGATTCAGGTCTGGAGACTGGCTAGGCCACTCCAGAACCTTGATGTGCTTCTTCTTCAGCCACTCTTTTGTTGCTTTGGCGGTATGCTTAGGGTCGTTATCGTGCTGAAACACCCATCCTCGACCCATCTTCAGCTCTCTCACTGAGGGAAGGAGATGTCGGTCCAGAATTCCACGATACATGGCCCCGTCCATCCTCCCCTCAATACGATGGAGTTGTCCCGTCCCCTTGGCTGAAAAGCACCCCCAAAGCATGATGTTGCCACCACCATGCTTGACGGTGGGGATGGTGTTCTTTGGGTTGTACTCGGTGTTCTTTGCCCTCCTAACACGACGAGTTGAGTTGAGGCCAAAAAGTTCTATTTTGGTCTCATCTGACCACATCACCTTCTTCCAGGCCTCTTCTGAGTCGTCCAGGTGGTGAATGGCGAACTTCATGCGGGCCTGTACATGTTTCTTCTTGAGCAGGGGGACCTTGCGTGCGCTGCAGGATTTCAATCCATGACGGCGTAGTGTGTTACCAACCGTATCTTTTGTAACTGTGGTCCCAGCTGCCTTCAGTTGATTCATCAGTTCCCCCTTGTGGTTTTGGGATGATTCCTCACCGTTCGCATGATCAGGGACACCCCACGAGGCAAGATCTTGTGTGGAGGCCCAGACCGAGGGAGGTTGGCGGTGGTGTGGTGCTTCTTCCATTTCCTGATAACTGCACTGACAGTTGATCTTTTCTCTCCAAGTTGCTTTCCGATTCTCTTGTAGCCCATCCCAGCCTTGTGCAGATCAACAATCTAGTCCCTGATGTCCGTAGAAAGCTCTTTGGTCTTGCCCATGGTGGGGATGTTGGATGCTGGTTGTTTGGGTGTTGACAGGTGTCTTTTATACAGGTAACGAGGTGAGGCAGGTGTATTTGATGTAGATAATTGGTTCGGATTGGGGCTGTGTCTTAAAGAAAGACTAACTGGCTTGTAGGAGCCAGAATACTTGCTGTTTGTCCAGGGGGTCAAATACTTGTTTTTCCTCATCAGATGGTTATCAATTTTAATAAATTCATATGATGTGATTTTCTGGAATTTTCTTTGGGATTCTGTCTTTCACTGTTAGAATGTACATATGATTAAAATTGTAGATTTTTGCATTCTTTGTAAGTGGGCAAACCTGCAAAATCAGCAAGGGGTCAAATACTTATTTCCCCCACTGTATATATATATATATATATATATATATATATGATTATAGAGAATCTGACCAGAGTCCAATATTGTATGTTTGCCTTCCCAGTTAGTGTGTGTCATGGCGCCACGGAGAGTAATGTTCACTTTTTCCCAGACAGTCAGTCAGACTGACAGTTTAAAAGTGGAACAGACTTAGATAAGATATTTGTTCTGAACCTCAGTCTGTCCCGGCCTTTTATTTGATAAGCACTACACCAGGGCAAGGTTTGTAAACCAAACTTTTTATTTGCTTTCTTTCAGACACTTTGCTGGTTTGCCTGAACTTCCTGATTTTTTACTTTAACATATTTTACATATTATTTAAGAAAATTACGATTTCACGGATTGTATCTGATTCTGCATAAATATCTTCATACTAAAGCAGCAATGGATTGCTACTCAACAAGTACGACAGGATTTAATCTGAAGCAACTGCTAAACTTCCTTCTCTCACATGATGAATCACTGGATTGCTTGCATGCTATCTTTAGCTTCATCACTTGCACCAGTGGCACTGAGTTTACAGCTTTTGGGGAAGTGAAAACACTTTTGAATGGCCTCCTCAATAGTTACTCAATAGTTTCACCGTCCTGAGGAAATTCTGCAAGAATTTTGCTGATCTCACAATTAAAAAGAGCAGTTGCAAATTTCAAAAGAGGATATATTTACTTTGGAAAAACAAAATGATGTCTCATGTGTGACCAGTAAACTATGATGATTTTCAGTGTGGTAACAAATGAGTAATGCTAATTTACCTTAACTTGAGAAATAGTTTAAAAAAATATTTATTTGATATTAATGAATGTACAATATGAATATACATGTTATATACTACATACTGATGTCAGAACATGTTGCAGACGTGTATAAGGTATGTTCCCTGATTAGTGATCTTTGAACCCTTGATACCAGCTGATTGCGTAATACCTAGAAAGGCTTACCCAATGCTCACTCAATCCACTGAGATGTGGACTGCATCAGTCCGGGACTTTGTCTTTCTCTCCTCCTTTTCCCCTCAGTCCTACTCTTATCTCTCTCATTCACCCATTCTGTTTAAATAGATTCCAATGTAGTATTTTACATCTCTGACTATTACTAATAACATATATATATATATATATATATATATATATATATATATATATATATATATGCAAATTTTGAATGCTTCAGATCATTGATTTCTATATGAATATTTTTTTTATATATAGCTGATAGTAGAGAGATGACAGGAAATGATGGGAGAGAGGGATGGGGAATGCAACAATGGTTAATGGTCTGGCACCCTAACTCCTAGGCCACCAGGGTGCCAAGTTGACAGGTTGACATCAGAAGCTGCAGTTACACTGCTCCACTGAGAGCTCACAGGTGACTGTGAACAACACATTCCGCACCTGCGAAAGACCCTTCACCTCCACATCTCCCCTAGTCCTTAAACAAAAGACTCATCTCATTCAGTTCATCCATTTCACTCTCTTCATCCATCTATTTCTCTCTTCTCCCATGTCTGGGCACAGCACAGCCCTCTGTTCATCACTGGGTAGTCAGGGCCGGAGCCACTGCTCATTACAGCCCCACATCTGCACTCAATAACAGGCCACACTCTGCATGAATAACGGCAGTGTTGCAGACATGATCGAAATTTCAGCAGAAGGCTTTATTACTGGTGGGCAGAGAAGTGTGTGTGTGTGTGTGTGTGTGTGTGTGTGTGTGTGTGTGTGTGTGTGTGTGTGTGTGTGTGTGTGTGCGTGTCTGGTAGGCCTCTCTTTAAGTCCTCGGTGCTCTATTGCAAAGGCTGGAGGTAACCTAGCTTAACCTCTGACCCTGCTCTTCCCCCTGTGTGACCCTGGCCCTTGCCCCTGCCTGAACCCCCTTTTACCCCCTGTGCCTCCCGCCTTCTAGCAGAGATGGATGAGAGGAAGGCCGACAAGAGATCACACGCATTCTGCACCCCTCTTCAATGAAAACAAAGCGTGTGGCATTTAAGGAAATACTGGGAGACCGAAGCTTTAATCTGACAGGCTGACAGGCTGACAGGCCACAGTGGCCTCAGACAGACCTGGGGAACAGCTGAATAACACAGCGGTCCAACACACAGAGGGGAAAGAGGAAGGTGGGGGCTGAGTAACCTCTGATAGAGATGTTCTCCTGTATTCCTCCTGTTGTCCAAGTGAGCTGTAAATATTTGTCAATGGCCCGCAACATGCCTTTACCTTTCCCTGCTGTTTCTGTAGGACGAGCCACATATCAGAGATGCTTGTCTAAGTGTCATGACCTGCAGTGTCTCAGGTGGTATCCCGAGTCCCTTTATTGCAGTGTTTGGTTTCCCCAAAAGCACCTCCGGCTGCTTGTTTGCCCTTCAAGTAAAGAAGTAAAACATGGCCTTTCACTTTTACAACATGATATTGTGGGAATAATGGAACGGAGGCAGAGGAGGATGTGGAATGGTGACCCGCCTGTCAGGACGTCTAAACAAAGAGGGAGTGGAGGGTCAATCAGACAGACACAACCCGATAAGCCTGGCCCAGGCCTTCATTAGCCACTGTGTACTCTGCAGACATACCACTGACCCACAGTCACTTCCTTCCATGTTTGTCTCAGAGATGAAGAGGGATGAAAGGGAAAAGGGGTGTAAAACTGTGACTTAAGAGTATAACAAAGCAGGAAAAGTATCAACTTTCTCTATACTGCTATGATTTAAAAAAATAAAAAAAATTGCTTTGGTTGTTACCAGGGTCATGAGTCGAAAAAAGAAATACATTTCATACATAGATCCTAAGAAATCTAGAAAGAAAAGGGAGACGGAGAGAAAGGTACAAAAAGGGAAACAAAATGAGGTGAATTGAGCTGCAGCTGAGCATCGGTTTCACTGGTGGGATCTAGAAAGGTGATGTAATTTAGAGAGAATGGTTGCGGTTGCCTGTACAGAGAGAGGTTTACTGGCCCCAGGCTGGCCGTCTAGAGGGCACACACACTCTTTGCAGACACTGGAAAACACAAGGCCATAAAACCGAACGAGCTCATGTGTGGAGCATCTCATAAATTAGGCCAAATAGCTATGAAATAATACCCCAAAACATCCATATTAGAGAGAAATCTGTAAACTGAGTAAGGACCTGGCAGCCTCTTGACTTTACACATAAACCAGCAAACATTTATCACTAAAGGAGACGTCTCGATTAAAGGTCTCACTTTCATTTATATTTCTTCTCCCATCATGGGGGTGGGTTGGTGGGGGCTTATTGGCTTAAGACGTTGACAGGAAACAAATTCCCAGGAATGACAAAAGCCTGGAATGTGCTACAAGGAGGTTGTCTCCCACACTCCCTCAGAATAATCCACCCCCCTACAATCCCCCATCCCCTTCCCTCTGAAGGATGTTTTTGTTGGATAATTGATGCAAAAGTACTATTAATAAGAAAGAATGAAACATCAAACCACCTCACAGAAAAGTAGAAAGGTTGGGAGTTGAGGGGGGGGGGGGGCGGGCTTAGTTGAGAACCCCACCAGGGGAGGATTAATTAGTCTTTCTTCCCCATTTCTGTTCTCACGTTGTGTGTGTGTGCGTGTGTGTCTGCCATCGAGACCTCCGAAATTTTCAGAAAATTAGGTTTTCTGTTTTCCTTCCCTCTAACCCCTCCTCCATCAGTCTTTTTTGTGTGTGTGTGTGTGTGTGTGTGTGACCCTGGAAATGTTCAGAAAATGAGTGCAAAGTCTGAAATGTAAATTACGTGTTACTGACGGCGTATTTCTCTACCACAAATTAGATTATGTGACAACAGCACAGATTTTACATCTTGTGTTCATCACATTTATGATTACCTAATGGTTAAGTTTAATGTGAGGTGCAGGCAGTCAAAGGTTTGGTTAGCGTTAAGAAACTGAAACTGTACCCTCCATGATTTAGGTTTATGATTGTGGTTTGGGTTCGAAATCCTTTTGTCATGGTTAAATAAGAAAAACTTACCACAGCAACATGTTTGCATCTACCTTGTGTCTGTTTCTAGTCATACCTCGGTTACGTCATCTTTTCATGCATTCTCTCAATGTTGTGCTCATTTAATAACATTTCAGGAAATGGCTTTTTTTTGTGTGTGTGTGTGTGTGTGTGTGTGTGTGTGTGTGTGTGTGCATGTGTGTGCGTGTGGTTTGTTGGTGCTTGTTAGTTATATAGGAGGTTCAAAACAGCCAAACCGTTCAGAACCGTTCAAACCGTTCCACCTGGACTTTATAAGGCCCAAGCCGGACAGACTTTGGCCTCTTTGCAGCAGACTGATGTCATAGGTCGAATTCCTGTGCAGAAGTAGGCCAGGGCCCTGTATGATAGCAGATTGCTGACTAATCATAGAGAACAAGCCGGGGAGGAGACAATGCTCAAGCTCAAAGGAGCTTTGTATTGACAGCGCCTCGATGCTGCTGGGGCCTCAGCGACGGACGGTCCCCGTCCCAAGAGGTTGATGCAGTTTTAAGCAGCCTACAAGTGGCTTCATCAACAACTATGTTTGACAGTTTGACAGGAGTGCTTGTGTGTGTTTTTGTGCTACTCGTGCCAGATCACGCATGTCTATGCCTTCTCTAGTCCTTGTATCTAAGAATCAGTTGGTCGACTAAAGTCCAGGGTAGGCGCAGAGTGTTGCCATTGTAGATTCTGTTTATTGTTCCGCTACTGAGCAGATCTCTCACTGTGGCCTCCTAGAGAGTGGAGATGCCTTTCCATTGTGAGAGTGAGAGAAGAGAAAACAACAACAAAAAAGAAAGGGGGTAGGGGACTATCTGCTTTGTGTGTGTGTGTGTGTGTGTGTGTGTGTGTGTGTGTGTGTGTGTGTGTGTGTGTGTGTGTTGTGTTGTGTTGTGTTGTGTAAGGCTAAAGTTGCCCAGAGGGGTATATGGGCTCGCCTGTTATTAGGGCAGGGCATGTTCCTCGAATGCCAATACTGGAATTCCACGGTCTGGGGTCAGGACTTTAATTGCAATCCCACCTTACACTATACCCCAAGCACACACATCACTGATCTTCTGCTGGCCAGAGGAGGGAAATAGTTTCTGTAGCTGAGGTATTTACTCATATGCTAAGGCTGGTTAAAAGAATTTGCTGCAGGCAACAACTTATCCACCAATCATACACACTGATAGAGCACTGTCAGATAAAGCAGTGCATGTTCTCTCATGCAAATTATGGTGCCAAGGGTCATTTCGCACAAAAACAATTTAAAAAATGTGTTTTTTTCTGACTTCATTGATAGCAGTGCCCAAAGGCTAAAAAGCCTCAGTGATGTCTGCTGCAAACTTCAGACTGAGGCTGGCAGTGAAATCTAAAAGCAGTAAATTGTGTTGTGTCTGCACATGCAAAACGTCAGGGTTATGACCAAAAACAAGCTAAATATGTAGCTTTGCACGCAGGCTGGCCCTCTGAACTTTTTGACAGCATCATTTATCTTCTGCTAATACCCCCCTTCACCTGCAACTGGGCAACAATTGGATGTGAATGGTTAAAGTCCATGCACCTCCTTACAGTTATACTACTTTTAGTATAATATTATATTTATTTATTTACTTAAAAACAAATGTAAAAAATATGTTTGTTAATATCTTGTTCTGAGGACCTTACAGGTCCTTATGACTTGCAAGCTCCTCCAGCATGGATGACATTAAACAAACATACCTCACATCACAGTAAGTAAACTGGCCTTTGCAGCACTGATTTCTGATTGACTGATTGATCAGTTTGAGATGTCAAACGATTCCAAATTTGATTTTGTTTTAAGTACACTGTCAGCCTAAATGTAAAGCAAAGCCCCCAAATTAAACATTCCCTATTGGGCCCTCAGGCTGTTTGACCTGTCACTTGTTCAGTATGACATATTTCATCATTAATGTCTTGGTTGTTGTTGTTGTTGTTGTTGTTGTTGTACAGTTTCACTGCTGCATCTGGTGCCATAAATATCTGTAGTGCGTGTTCTGTGAATCATTGTCAGATGAGAGGTTGTTGTAAATGTCAGCTTTGGGGGCGGCCAGCTGTCCCGCTGTCTGTGTTGGAAAGCTTTTTGGGAACCGCTGTAGAAGTGAAACTCCCAGTAAACTGTGCTGGGGGTCAGCAAGCACAGCCCAGCCATTTGAGGAAAGCTAAAGATACATTAGGAAACGTACAGCCTCACGTGGAAAGCAACTTCAACATAATGGCTTCTCTAACAAGGACCATTTAATGATGTTGGGACGACCTGGCTTTGAGGCTGTAAAAGTGGTGTTTATTATATGATCTGGCACACAAGAAAGAGTGTTTCTCAAGCATAATCTATGGAAAATGTATGTCTTATATATGTAACAGGGCTTGCCAAAGCACATTAGGATCTCATTCATATCCACTTAAACTTTTGGCAAAAATGTCACTCTGCTATGAATTATATTTGATGCATTGTTCTGCCACAAAGTTCCCCTGCTCTCCTGAACTATATGATGCATATGAGCAATATCTTTAAATTACCTCAGTGCCCCAGAGAAAAACAATCACTCAATGATTATGTGTGAAAGAACAGGTAATGGGATGGGCATGAAGTGATACACAAGGAGGTAGTAAATAAGTTTATGCACAGACACAGGCAGCAGCTAACACACTGCATATTGCCTGAATATTGGAAGAAATGGCCCATGCACAGTATGTACAGTGTACGATGTTCCAACACACCACTACACCACAGTGAGAACATTTTTGAAAGGACCTGCTGGCTCTCACTCTGAATAACATAACTTTCACCACAAAACATGCAAGGCCCAAAATGTATGTCACTCTCCACAGAGGCAGCTCAAATGAGAAATATGATCTATCGGTCCATCGAGCCCAACACATGTGGGATAATCCGTTACAGTGTCAGCATCTGTCTGATGTGTTACTGTCAGTGATGGTATACTGACAATGTTGACAACCAGACCTCAAATCTGTCCAGGGAACAATTCAATACCTCCTACTGTTTCCCAGGAATTTGTGTTTAAGCAAAGCAAAAACACAGACACACACATGCGCTGTAGCCTAATGAACATAACAGAGCAGCAAGCCATTACACATACCTCATTCATTTCCCCTGCACTGTTTTTGCTCATTGCACACGTGCAGCTGCAGACACTGCCACATGGACAGACACACACCCACATGCGCACACGCACATGCATATCATCACACATAGTCACAAAATCGCACATGCTCGCTCAGACTTACGCACCGTCCCATTTTTTGTTTGTGACACTGTGTAAGCGGGAAGCCTGGCTGTGAGCTAACCCCACCATGTTTTTCACGTCTCCTCTGTTATGTTTGGCACCTGTTGTGTGCTCAACATGCACACGCACACATCACTCTCACACACAGTCCCACACACTACTTCTTTGCCATGTGCTAATCCAAATTCTTTCCATTCCTGTCTTAAAGACCAATGCAAGAGTTTTTGGACATGAGTCCTATATTGTTTATGTCCATTCCTCACCATGCCTTTCCATTATTGGAATGCTTTCTATAATCTCCCACTGTTTCTATAAAACTTTGAGAAAACACTTCACAAATTCTTCAATAATGAAGATGCCACACTGAAAGGGAAGTTTCACTTTTGTTTTGGCAAGTGAACTGCACGTTTGGTAAAGTAAGACATGGGAACAAATACAATTACAAAAACAAAATGACCCCTTGGTGTTATTTTCCAAAGTGTTGTTTTCATGGGTCTTTGGGTCTTGCTAGGCTCATTTTCACACGTACAGTGGACATAGTAAATGAAAAAAAAAAAAAAAAGTGTTATTGTGCACTTTAATCCCCCTGTTTTTCTGCTTTTGTCCCCCTCACCCTTCCCCCACTTGACAAAACCCCACACTGATGACACATGGGAGCTGAGCTGGCAGACACATCATCCCTTATTATCAGACTGCTGGAAAGCCCAGGACCTCCGGAGCCTCTCGACTCTCCCTGTAGGGGACACAGATGAGCAGGTCATACTGCTGGACTGTGGACCGGGACAGGTGGACGGGGACATTTAGGGGAAAAAAGGCCCTGTGGCGTCATCCCTGTCCCCTCTGCTGCACAGTTTCCTTGAAGAGTGTCTGCTGGCAAACCTCCGACAACTCTGGATCCTGCGCCATGTTTTCTTTGGCCTCTGTGATTATTTTCTTAGAAAGAACATCTTTATTGATAAAACTTTGTCTGTTGTCCGGGCCTGTTTTGCTTGCTTTTCTGTTTGGTTTGCCAGTCTGTGGCAAGAACTCTTTCTCCCTCCTGACTTGTGAAAGATACATAATGATATCTTTGTTTTTGAAGAAAATAGTGTTTGTTTTTAAAGAGGCAAATGTATGAGCTAAAAAGATAAGTACCACAGAATATTCTCAGTTTCAGTTTTTAAATGATTTTTGATAAATGAAATTTGAGGATCTTCTTTTGGCCCTTCTTCTTTCATTTTTATCTTGTCAGGAAATGCGAAAGAAAGCTTTCACGTTTTCTGGCGGAAGTCAATTTAATTATTTCTTTTCATAGTCTACGTTAAGTCCTTATTTTAGTATCGTCTGTTTTAGTATTGCTTATGCGTGCACCTTTTTATGCTGCCCTCTCGGCCAGGTATTCCTTGCAAAATAGGTATCCAACTTCATTGGGACGCACTTAGTTTAATAAAGTTAAACTAAGAGTTAGTAAGAAAATAGGTTAAATAAATGTACCTTGATATAACCCACCAGTACCCTGCTCTCCCTCTCTCTGGCTCTAAATACAGTCATACTACAGCTGAGCAGCTGTCAGAGCAGTTAAAGGTGTTAAAAGAGTCCAGAGCTGATGCACAGGTACAGATTGTCACACACAGAAACTCACAGGTGGCTCTCAGAGCAGCTCTCATTGTTTATCAGACAGAGAGGCTGCAGGTGGCCCAACCTACGGGCCAACTGACATTATTAATAAACACACAGCGTGCTGCTGCAGTAGAGAGGTGTCTGACACCATCAGCGCAACCTTGTATTTTCAAATAAAAAAATAAAAAAAAGTTTCAGTATGGGTCCAATAAAGACAAATTGTTATTTGCGGGAATGGCCTGGCAGTAATTGCTACTGGGCAGCAGTTGATTCACTGAGCACACGAGGGACAAGCATCAGTTTGTCTGGAGGAACATCTCCCTGTTTGACCTGGCCTCAGACGGCAAACTAACTCTCGCTTTAATGATAATAATAAGGCTAACATGGTATAACCTCTCTCCCTCCGAGCCCACAATTACTAGCCTGGCACACTGCGTACGCACACAGTCTGTCTGGGGAGCAAGCCACTGGATAATTCCTGGTTACCTGTCGCAGCCACTTCTCACAAACACACTTAACATACATAAACCAGAAGAAAAAAAAAATGGTTATGAAGACTGATGCTCAAACATGCGTTCAGGAGCAAGTACATAGGAATTAACCCCACATGTACATGCAGCCAAACATGAATTTGCAGCTAATTTCACTTCCCAGAAATGTCTACTTAAAGTGGAACCATTGCTGTTACCTCATCTAAGGGCTCATTCAAAAGCACAGAGGGTATGTATTGAGTGAGTAACAGGAAATTACTGATGATGTTCTGTGTTAATTGACAAGAAACAAGGCAATTTTGGGGTGTTTTTGTAGCGTTGTGTTTCTAGCATTATAACTCCCTTGTAATATTTAATAGAGGCTGCTGACTGTAAAGCCCTGGTTTGCCCACATCCAATGCTGAGTGAGCTTGTACTTGATTGTTGCTCTCAGGAGTGACTGAATATCAGGTTTGTCAGTCTTTAGTTTAAAAAAAAACCTATGTTGAAGTTTGTTGATTATTCTGACAAACCTGATATTCAGTCACTATATAAATGAATAAATACATAAATAAAAGAATATGCCTATGAAATACATCCTGAAATGAATGAATGATGCAACAAATATATTAGGGCTGTCACAATGAACGCAATAATAACAAGTTAACGCAAATTTCTTTTAACAGCACTAATTGTTTCGACGCGCCATTATTGCATGCGCGTTCTGTGATTTGGTCCCTCGGCACGAGCCGTAGTTTGACTGGATTCAATATTTTAAAGATTGACGGCCCTAAAATATGTAAATAAATGTAAATATAAATATATAAATCAGTCAATATAGTTCAACAAACTTAACGGCAGCAACAGAAGGTTTGCTGAGATCAGACCTTGGCACTGTGCAGCCGTGAACTAGTATCCAATCTGTGAGATAGCCAAGCCACCATCATTTGACTATAAAACCAAATGGAGGGAAATAAATAAATGTGACATTATGAAATAAAAGTCCCCTGAAATAAATAAAAGTGAATCCTAGTTATTTATTGAACGATACTGACTCATTTATATATTTATATTTACAATTATTTATATATGTATTGCCTCATTTATTTATTTCAGGATGTATTTCATAGCCATGTTTATTTATTTATTTGTTAATTTAAATGTCCCATGACATGGTGCTCTTTGGATGCTTTTATATAGACCTTAGTGGTCCCCTAATACTGTATCTGAAGTCTCTTTCCCGAAATTCAGCCTTGGTGCAGAATTACAGCCGCTAGAGCCAGTCCCACAATGAGCTTTCCTTAGTATGTGCCATTTTTGTGTCTGTAGATATTGAGGAGAAGAGAGGGGGGGCAAGGTGGAGGGTGGAGGGTGGGGGTGTGGCCTTGACCAACTGCCACTTTGCGTGTTTGAAAGCCATGATGTCTCTCTCTCATGGGCGGGCCAAATTCTCTGGGCGGGCAAAGCAGAGAATGGGGAGGTAACCTTGCTCCTTATGACCTCATAAGGAGAAGATTCCAGATCGGCCCATCTGAGCTTTCATTTTCTCAAAGGCAGAGCAGGATACCCAGGGCTTGGTTTACACCTATCACCATTTCTAGCCACTGGGGGACCATAGGCAGGCTGGGGAACGCATATTAATGTTAAAAAACCTCATAAAGTGAAATTGTCATGCAATGGGACCTTTAATATTGAATAAAACTGCATTCCATACTATGCACACTTGGCCCATTTATCTTGCGATTTCCTTGCTTTTCTCCACAAAACAGCCGGTGGAAGGGATTTTTGTACTTTTGGGTAGAGCAGGTGTAATTATTGAACCATTGTGTTCAGTGAGCTGGCAGAGTGCCGTTAAACCTCAGCATTCACCAATGCAATGTGGGCAGATCCAGGGAGGACAAAGCTGCACATACAGTAGACGGATGGTAACCCAAAACCCAAAAGAAAGAAAAAAAATCCACACGCTCTTTTCATATTCTGTATTTCAATCAATAGTTGTGATTATACTGTGCAATGCTTCAAATGAACTATACAAAGAGAATTAAGAATCAAGATTTCTTTTTCTTCATTTATTTTCTTTATATTTAAATTTTTTATTTTTATTTTGCAAAAACAGTGTGAAGATATTTCATACATAAATCTCATTCCTCATATTTCAAGTCCTTCACAATAGGAAAAAACAAACATGAAATAAAAATTAAACAAAATAAATAACCCAAAAACATAACAAATGCAATCATCAAACACATAAGATTTATTTTTAAGACCATTGCTTTACTTTCTTAATTCATATAATATTTATATCAATAGTGGAATGGGTTGAGACACTCTTATTCAGAGTAACTGTGATTTAATGCAGCTGAACAATAAGCCCAAATTAATAAAACAACAATAATTTACAAGATGTTTATATCTTTGCCATGGGAAACTTTAACTTGTTAAAGTTGAGAATGCCACTAAAAGATCATAATCCTACACTATCAATTTCAGAATTGACAAAGTTGATAAATAGAAAAGCTATATGACAATGTTCATAATAATAATAATAATAATAGTACAGTAATAAATAATGGTTTTATTCTAGTCTTTGTATTATTTGATTATCAGCTCTGCAACAGCAGATGAAAAACAACAAAAATAGTTTACATTTCACCTCACGATTGCGGACAAACCTCGTTTTTTCTCCCTCCGTCATTTTTTATATGACCATCATGAAACCCTTGTGTTGCACCATTAAGATTAGATGACTCTTTTCCTGAGAAAAAAGTAGCAAACCTGTCACTTGTTAAAAGAGATTAATTAAACATGGTAATGCCACACACACACACACACACACACACACACACACACACACACACACACACACACACAGTTTTTCATCCTTGTGTGTGCTTAGAGGCTTTAAACTCAGGAAACACTGTCCAGGATGGTCAAAAGTGTGTCTGTTCCGTTTGGATGTGAGCTGGCTACAGATCATGGTCTTTTCTTCAAAATACTCCCTCAAGGGGCAATTTAAGACAAGCAAACAGAAATACACATATACAATTCATTTACTCACATTATGAACTAATAATATCTAACACAGGTCAAAAGTGTAAGCAGTTTATTTGATCCATCTAACAGTAAAGATCAGAATGATGAAGTCTGGCCAGTCATAATATCATCTATTTCTTCTTTCTTCCTCAATGTCTTGCATCATTGTGCATATGTTCTCCACTGTGGCACAGTTTACTAGTCTCCCATAGGCAGACCATTAATTGCTTGGCGCCTCTCAAGAAAAAAACAGGAAAAAAGCAAACAAAGAAACAGTTTTGTTAATAGCCTGCTGCTGTTGGCTGCTGATTTGGCCCAAGTAGTAATGCCAAATCTTTTGGAACACACACAAACATCATACTGCCACCCATCATTAGCAGGGCTCCGTGAACACAAGTGTATGTGTGTGTGTGTGTGTGTGTGTGTGTGTGTGTGTGTGTGTGTGTGTGTGTGTGTAAATGTGCATGCATGTGTTAATGTATGCATGTGTGCTTTTAAATATGTTTGTGTATACATGACTGTTTGTTTATGTTTGTGTATATGTGTGGGTTTTCACAGAGAAACCTTTGTCATCACTTTTGTGCCAGACTGATGGCACTGGCATTATATGTCAGTGCACACGCAGACACGTGCACACACACACACACACACACACACACACACACACACACACACACACACACATACACATACACACGTATACATAGTCTTTCAGTTGTGGCATTTCTGGACAAGTTCCAATCCGCATTACTGAAGCATGAGAATGAAATTGACAGTCTTGGGCTCAAGGATGGCACAGCAGACACAAATAACTGCTGCCAGCTTCCATGGCAAGTCTAAACGGACAATGGTTTGGGGCTGCCAGATGGCACAGTTGCAATGTCCTTCTCGAGCAATTTCCTTGCAAATATTTGCACTTGTCTCTCATGTGTTTGTCTGAATGTGTGCGGGCTATGGCAATATCTGAAATCTGTCATTCTTGTTTTCAAGTCAAATGTAATCATGCAAATTTTTATGGTTAGGTGTCTAAGGGAATGGTTAAATTCAGTACCAGATGATTTATGAGCCATGAGACTTTGCACACCCTGGCAGTTTCTGAATCCTGCAGAAATCGTTACACAAAAAATAGAAGTTGCAGAACAACAAGGAGAGAGAATGTCAAGAAGAGGAAGAGAAAGAGTGCGATAGAAGGAAAGAACTCTGTAACCCCTGGGCCCTGGCAAGCGCCAAAGAAATGGAGCTTATCTTGTTTATGTGGGGAAGACAACTAGAATGCTCATCTGGCCGGAGTGAGAGGAACCTCCACCATAGCTGTATGCTGACACTGTTTACTGGAGATGAGAGACTGGAGTGTGTGTGTGTGTGTGTGTGTGTGTGTGTGTGTGTGTGTGTGTGTGTGTGTGACACACACACACACACACACACACACACGCGCTGGCACTCGCTCAACTGTTACACAAAAGTTCAACTCAACAATTTCACATGGTTGTTTTCTTTTCTTTTAAAAGAATCAAGTTACAATATTTTAAGATTTAGCAACTTCAAAACTACAAATTTAGTTGTGAATAGAATTTTTCCAGCTGATATAACTGTTGTCAGTCTATAGATTTTAGAAAGTTTAGAGTTTTAGAGTGTTTATCTCTACCTGAACAGAAATAATTTTGCCAGCTACTCCAACAGAGAGTCATCCAACAGAGTTATTTGAAGTGACGGATAGGTATGGATCACGGCCTGCCTTGTAATTAAGAGAGATTGCTATTTTCCCCTCAGAATGGGCTCTCCTATCCTGATCTGTAATTATATGTTGTTCAAACATAGAGGGAGTGTCCCTGGTTATTGTGCAGCCTGCTTTACCACCACAACAAGTGCCAGCATCACTGATTGTCTGCCGTTGGTTTTCAAGTTTCAATTATTTTTTAGTTTTTCATTAACAACAATGTGTGATTTGTTTATGTGCCACAGTTTTGCACCCTTCACAGTCTTGACTCTAATATGCCTAATGGATCATGGCAGGAAGGCTGTGTGTGTGTGTGTGTGTGTGGGTGTCTGTGTGTTTAGTCCCAGGTAGTGCCCCAGTGACCTCCACATAGTGACACTGACGTGCAACAATGATGAATGCCCTGATAGAGTGAAGTAAGGACACACCTGGATAATGTTAAAGTGAAAACTCAGAAACCTTAAACGTTACAAGATGCTGACCTCCTTGTTTAATTAAGTGCAGCGTTCTGCTTTTAAACATTTACTGCCATCCACTTCACTCTTCCTGCAACACCTTGAATAAAATTTAGCCTTTAACAAATACATGAATATTTTAGAAAAGCAAAGTGATAGAGGTAACCTCTGTTGGGAAGTGTATTTTGTGTGGGCTGTATTTAGGTGGGCTGAATTTTTCTTTTAGATAGACGTGTATAGTTTTAAATCTTAAAACTGAGTGACCGCAGAGTGTAACTTTTGACCCCTGTGAATAAGTATAGCCTAGGCGGTCTCTGCACCACACACGGAGTATATTTCAGTGTAAAGCTGTGACCCCCTTGTTTTCCACTAAGAGGAAATTGTCATGCAATGACCCAGTGACCACACTGGAAACCACTTCCCCCTTTGTAATGATTTTGTATGGCTTAACCACCTCATTTCCCATGTTCTGGCCCTCCACAATACAGTCTAACACATTTTGCTCTGCTGTTTCTGCCATCTCTGACCTTCCAATGGTGTGTTGACAAAGACACCAAAAGCCTCAAAGTTGCAAAACTTTACAAATGTAGCATCCAAAGCTCTCCATGTTTAGTATGTGAGTGGGCGGTATGGGTCCTTCTCATGCTTTTTAGGAGCTGATCAGACATAAACAAAAGACAAACACTGATATTGTGCAGTTGTTTTTGTGTGCCCAAATAGTTTGTTTTTGTCTCTTACTCATGCCCTTAAAGTCAGAGCTTGTCCTTTACACATTATACACTGTGATACAAATAAAATTCAATAATTATGACTATCAACATAAATGAACATAGATTTGATCAAGAAGCAAATCCAATACCCCTGACCCTCTTCTCTTCTCCTGACATAGTTTTACTTTATACAAAATCCACTAAAACTTCCACATCATTGTTAATATGTCAGATCCTGAGGTTACATAATCAGGAAAGGCTCCTCGCAGCTCCTGGTTGATTAGGAATCAACAATTAGATAGTTGTGTGGGGCGCTGAAGAAAAACAATCCCCTCTTTATACTCTGGCTTTGCTGTAACCACCTCAGAGCCAATGAAAGGATGTAGATTGAATTATATTGTATAATATGAAATTAAGCTCTTTGGATGAAATTAGCCAAACGGTTAAATGTCAGTGTAATTAATGAGCGAGAGCGAGAGCGAGAGCGAGTGCGAGAGCAAGTGCGAGAGAGAGAGAGAGAGAGAGAGAGAGAGAGAGAGAGAGAGAGAGAGAGAGAGAGAGCTAGACACACACCACAAACAGGGGTTTTGACTATTCCAGGGGGCCAGTACAGTTTGTCCTGGCCATAGAGGTTATGTGGTATGACCCCCTTTCCCTCTGATTCTCCCTCTCTGTCTCTTTCTCCCAATCTCATTCCCCTCTCTCCATCCCTCTTTTCAGTCCACAGCAATTAGAGAGGCAAAGTGGGAAAAGAGGAATGTGTGAGCACGCTTTGTAAGGATTGGGAGAAAGAGAGAGGGAGTACAAGAGAGAAAGTGAGAGATAAAGAGAGAGAGAGAGATGAGAGAGACACAGAGGAGGGGAGGAGAAGAAAGGAGAGGAGAAGGCCTGTCTTAATTGGCCTGTGTGGCCACGCTGGGCTGTGATGGACGGGGCTTGCCAAATCCTGTGCCTCAATAGTTGGCCTGGCCTTACATGCATCCCGTGCATCCGGCCAACCACAACTAACTCTAGTGTGCTCTTTGGCAGTTTCCAATGTCAGGCCTGGGAGAGTTGTGCCACCCACATCTACACTCCGCTCCACAGTTCAGGAGGCCTCTCTTATGGGGATGGATGCGTGGGTTTATGGTTTATTTGGCTCCACCAGTTTAGGTTGAGGTGGCATTTCTGTGCTCTTTCTATTGTTTACTTATTTAGGATAATGTTATAGTGATTTTATGCCTAGGTTCCGGATTTAGATGCAGATGTAAATTTAAACATGTATAAAATGGACCTACCCAAATTCTACATACCTTAGACAGAAAAAAAATATACTTTTCAGCCTTCCACGTTGTTCAGTTTTGTTAGGGTTTTTGCATAACTAAGTTATTAATACACTGTAATCCAGACAATAAATGAGAATGTAATTTCCTTCTGTCATGTAGTTAGACTTCTTTTTTAGACTATGACACACCACTGCGGCATCAGCTTTAATCTTAACAAGATTCAACCTTCAAACAATCGGGAAACAAGAATATGTCTTGGTGGTACTGTGGCCCGGTTTGGCTTGTTTTGTTGACTTATGTTGTGCCAGACGCTGCCCCGTCAGGCACAGAGCTGACGTGACGGGCCCCGAGGACTAGAGAGTCCCTGATCTCATTACCAAGCTCTAGAGAGTCCTACTATATATAAAAACCTGCAGGGAACAGGCTCAGTCCCAGAGCAGCTGCTGGTGATCACACACTCACCTGTAAGTAGGTTAAAAAAAGTCAGTGAGAGTAAGGTGTTTTATTGGGAATGACAATTTAAAAACACTGCACTAATAATGCATTAATCAATAACGGGAATGGAGTAATGGTAACAAGCAGTGGTGGAATGTAACCAAGTACATTTCCTCAAGTACTGTACTCAAGTACACATTTGAGGTACTTGTACTTTACTTGAGTCTTTTCTTTTCATGCCACTTTCTACTTCTACTCCGCTACATTTCAGAGAGAAATATTGTTCTTTTTACTCCACCACATTCATTTGACAGCTTTAGTTACCAGTTACTTTACAAATTAAGATTTTTGCGCACAAATAGCATGCAGTTTATAAAATACAATGTTTCATTATAAATGAAACTACTCATTAATATAAAAAAGTACATCTGTACCTAAAGTACATCTGAAATGATTAGCCGATTAAATACAGAACTGTTTTGATCGTCTACAGTTTTTAAAATGAGGATTTTCTGCATTGACTACTTTTACTTTGAATTCTTTAAGTACATTTTCCTGATCATACTTACATACTTTTACTTAAGTAACATTATGAATGCAGGACTTTAACTTGTAACAGAGTATGTATACGTGTTGTATTAGTACTTTTACTTAAGTAAAGGATCTGAATACTTCTTCCACCACTGGTAACAAGAGATGAAAATATGTGAACATTTGCAAGTGTTTACATGCAAGTTCAGTATGTGCATGATTGTGTATATATCTATTATATTTTTGAAAGCATGCACTTCCAGTTGAGTGTTTTTCCCTCATTTTGCAGGGTGACAAACTTCTTAGTAGGGCAATAAGGATTCATGAGACAGGAAAAGGTGATTTAATTGGGCGATTTATGACCATAAAACACAGAACACAAGCCCCTTTACTATGATAGCCAACTATCTTCTCCGCTTTCCCAGAAGCAACACATGTGTATCTCATCACTGTAAGGCAGAACGTTGCCCTCACGCCAAAGAAAAAGAGATTTCTGACTCTCCTTGTTGTAAAGTTCAAACTCTTTGATGCCAACCTATAACAGAACAGAGAGCTACAGTAGCAACTCTGCTGCACCAAGATAACCCCAGTGCCTGAAACGGTTCCATTCTGGGAACAAAGATCATGTACCGTAAATCTGCCCGGTAACAGACATCCCATGGGTGGGTATGGGCATGCATGTCAACAATGAAAGGTTGTGCCATTTTCAGAACATGCATGTGTTAATTTGAGACATGTTGGTTACTAAACTTAGCCACTGAAGTGGAGCTTGCTCCAGTAGTTAGCAAGCCGCTGGAGGATGGAGGGATGGATGTACGGATGGGTGTGTCAGAGGCAGTGAGAACAGGTCGGGTTTAGTGTGGCATGCAGCAGAGGAAATACTGGGGAGTTGTGGCCAGCCTGCTTGCCACTCTGTGAGTGCCGATTTCCACTTTGGCACACTTTGCCCTTTTACAGAGCAGGAGACAGACAGACAGAGGCTACATCCACACAAAGACATTTTTGTTTAAAAACGGATATCTTTTGCAACTATTACGTCTGGTGTCCACACTATTCCAGCATTTCCGCACCCCTAAAACTAAGACAACACAAACAATGCTGACCACGTGCGACTTTGAAAACTACGGGGTTGCGTTGTAGTCTGGATGGGGAGAAACGGAGACCTTTGGAAACCAGTCTTATCGGTTAGGTAGGCTTACACATCTTGGCGTCGGTCCAAGCACATAAATCCCTGGTCTTATTTTTCACCACTGTTGTTCTTTCTACAAAGTATTTCCTGTATTTTCAACTTATACATCCATGGTTTTCAAATGGAGAGTAACGTCAGACAATCTGCTTCCTGTTTAAAGCAGCTAGTTCATGCCCAATGTATGTGAATGGCCACGTGATTTGCCTTGTCAGGCGTGTTAATATGGACGGAGATCATTTTTGATACAGAGCCCAAATGCTTTGTGTGGATGGAGATTGTTTTTGTTTCAAAATGAAAGCGTAGTGGTGTTGATGTGGCCATAGACAATCGTGGACTGAGGCAGAGGGGGAGAGAAAAGAGAGGGGGAAGGGGGAAGGGGGAGGGGTGGGTGAGAGGAAGAGTGAGGGTGCTAAGAGCAGCTGGTGATCCTCTGCAAGGCTTTAAGATGTAATAAATAATTTACAGGGTACATAAGGTTTAATTGATATAAAAAGATTTCAAAAATGGCTCTCAAGCTCAACACAACGAAAAGCGTAAACAAACACGCCCGAGACAGGCAAGTACACTGAACAAAGCAGTAACTCTTTTAGACATTGTATGTTTGATAAAATGTTTTTTTTTATTGATATTAAAAATGAAAGTACATGAATTGTGCATTTCGGACGTTCTAGCGTGCAGAGGTTAAATCAATAAAATACACACAGGCTGAGTGAGCTACTGACACAGAAAAAGTTGCCATTGCTCGGCAAGGTATCTCTTCATATTCAGCGAAAAGAAGTGGTTGTCTTTCACGCCATTCATAAGAACACTAGAGTAGCCTGTTTGAACATTACAATAGTGAATGAATGCAGTCCTAGCAGGAAAATATTGAATAAAATAGAAAATATAATAATAATTTTATCAATAATAATAATAATATAATAATAATTGCACTGCCTGCTTTGTTGCACAACTGAAGTAGAATATAATTAGAGACAGGACGCAGCCTTGATAATTGAGATCTCTCTGACAGAAGATATAACGTATTGGCTTGACTCTTCACTACAGTCGGGCGAGTATCCATTAAGTCTCCATTTCATGGGTGACGCATGACACAGTGGAGGAGGAAACTATAATGTGGCACAGAATGACCTTGTTTCTGACATGGGCTTTAGTGGTTTTGTCACAGAGAGCTGTATCATTGTGGCCAGGTATGGGCAACAACCTCAGCTGCCTTTCCAAAACAGGATTAGCACTGACACCCTGCCCTTCTCCCTTGGAGAGCACAGATTTTTTTTTTTCCTGAGTGCTTCAGAAATGGTTTTAGCGTGATAGCCCTTCATCAAATGCATAATGGATAGATGACTGGAAGATTGTTGAGGGGTGAATGGCAGGCTAACAACCCCCCCACCTCCTTGCCATGCAAATACAGATACATACTGTTGATGCATAAGATCAGGGGCATTGTCTTTTACAAACAGAGAAGAAAGGGCAGACAGACAGACAGATAGACAGTGAGGTGTTGAGCGATGATAAGCTCTCCTTAATAGACAATGACCTTTGAAGGTTACTAGCATCATAGCAACATCATTACCTCCAATTAAGGCATCGACACAATGACTTGTGTAAGTCACATTTAAGCTAAACCCTAAAATCTACAACTGACCGGACAGTTATGGCCTCATGACCGAAACCAATGCGTGACAACATCAGTGGCACTGGCACACAGGCATGCTCCTTAGAAGATCATAGGACACCATGCACAATTCCAAAGACACGGTTTAATGAAGGATGATCATTCTCCTGCCATCAATACTAAAGTGGCTTCAAAACATAGTGGGTTTGAGTACAATCACTGTTGAACAGTTATTTTTCCAAGAATAAAGTCACTCCTTGATGCTTTTCTTTTCACAGATAACCCCTGACAGGCTTCTGGAAATCCATGCAGACCAACGTATTCAGAGTATGTGCCTATTTCTGTGACATAACATGCCTAAGCAATCCAGGCTATGCTGCTGTTAAAATATTAATTTAAAGTAACTATGGCAAACGAAAAAGGAAAAAAAAGACATTATTTTTGGTACAAAGCATCTACAAAAAGCCTTACAACTCCAATTGGAAAACAGAGATCATACAAAATAAATCCGTCAGTTGAGCATCAGTGCTACGTATATTATTTGGACCAATTTTTCAAATATATTTTATAACAAAATAAATAATGCCTTTATACAGTGCCCTTATTTGTATTTCAACAAACAAACAAAAAAGCTTGGCGGCTCATTACGCAAGATACAGCTCAGACTAAAGGAAAATAACACAACGTCCCTGGAAACTAATTATATATCTATATATATATATAGAGATGTATATATATATATATATTCAAGTATTTGTTTTCAGGCAAAAGCATGTGAATACTACTGATATACAATAACAATAAAATGTTAGTTGACATTATTGCTGTTTTTTTCCCTTTGAATTGAAATTTTGTGCCATTAGAACTGTAAAATAACATCACAACAATAACCATGGAAACAAAAATAAAAGCCTAACTTGGAAAAACAGGAATGTCACGGTACCAGAAACTGACGGGGTTTTCCTTTTTTTTCATTGAAACATTGATATGAAAAGAAAACAGAAAAAAAAGACAAAATAAAATATAATCATCATTATCCCACTTGCTCTTTGTCCATGCCATGTTACTTCCTGTCAGAGCAGTCTGCAAAGCCATAGCAAACAGGAAGTCCCAGAACTGTAGTACTGTCTCAATCCAGGCGGTCCACGGTGTCCCATATTTGTCCTCACACTGCTCCCTGTGTCTGGCAGGGACAGGAAGAACAGGGACTGGGTCTCAGGTCCTCCTTGCCGCTAATGCTGGCAAGCTATTGATGAGCAGCCGCTAGCACTCGCTGTGAGCCTAGATGCCGACACAGCCCATATTTTTCTCAGTGACACTTCCCCCTTTACATTGCCACTGCCAGGAGCTCCCCCATATCCTTTATCTTCCTTTTTTCAAAAGTCACACTTTCCTTAAAACGGAAAGTTTTAATATTCATTCAAAGAAAAAAAACGTGCTTTTCAACCTCTTCTTTGAGTCCATTCCCAAAGCTAGCACCATGACATTTTTTTAAGCTACACGTTCATTGTTCATAAAAAAATAGTGCCATTTTTTTCTTTACTTTGACGTAATCCGTGGCAATGTGCAATTTTGCAGACTCTTTTCTGCTTTTTGTTTGTGATCAAAAGGTGCTGGAACAGGAATCTAATTTTACAAAATAATTCCTTACAGTGTGGAAGTCCCTTTATAGGTAAAGGTGCAAACTAATAAGAAAAAGAACTAACAGAGATTTTCTTTTTGCCTCAGGAAAAATGATGTGGAATGGATTATTTCATGCAAGCTGCTCTTCACTTTCAGTTGTCTTCCAAAAGGACAAAAAAAACCATTCCGCTGGGTGTCCTCTTGACACTTGCAAACCACAGATCTCTTTCATCTTCTTTTCTCCCTTCCCTTTTCTCTTTTGCTTAAGGATCCACCTGAATTGCATTCAGCCGAATTGTTAACTTTTTGTTCATCATTTGTGTTTGTGCCTTTGTGTCAGTGACTGAAAAAGAGAGGGAGCTAAAGAGTTCAGACAGGAAGAATATGAAGGCATGTTTGTGTGCCGGAGGAGGGTGGGTGGGTGGGGTTGAAGGGGGCATAAGAAAAGGGCCAGGGGGTCAAGAAGTAGTGGATGAGCGCAGGGGAGGAGGGGGATTGTTGGTGGGCTCGGACAGGGCAGGGGAGGTCAAAGAGGACTGCCACAGAAATGACGTCAGAGACAAAGCTATAATCCCCTAGTCTTTTTTTTCTCCCTCCAAACTCTTGTCTGTGCAAAGGGCTGGCAGCGGGCTCATTTGTGGTTGACATAGTTGTCCGTGGCGAGCAAGACAGGAGGCAGTTTGCTAGGCAGGCTGATCAGGGGCCTGTGGAAGACTGCCTGCTCCTGGGCTTTGATTTTCTCCGCCTGCCTCCGAAACTTTTTGGCCCTCAGGATGGCGGGGACACCCCGTCGGAGCCGCTGGGCCGCTTTCCTCTGCCACACCTCGTATTTGGAATACTTCATGGTCACATGCTTCCTTGGGACTTCCTATCGTGGCGTGCAGGCCAAAATAGAGGAAAAAGGGAAAAGAGGGAGTCAGTTCATTAGTTGTGATAAGATACTGTTGCAAGTGCTTATTAAAATGGAGGAAAACCTTGTTTATTTTGCAAAAACATTCAGTCATTGTTGGGCCAGTCAAATGGAAATCAATTGTCATTCTTATAGCGTTGCGCGTCATAACAGACTCGCCTTGCCTCCAACTTGCCCTTGTTTTGGTTTCCTTGACTGAAAGAAGCTGTCAACAAGCGCTTAGTTCAGCCTCTTTAACATACTGTCAAAGGGAAGGGCGGTCACTCGCCTCATATACATCTGAGGAGCACGTCGTTGTTCACCCAACGACCCGCTGAACTGACTAACCTCCGCAGACCAAGAAAACGCCACATAAACACATTGTCATTTCAAATCTTCCATTCTTACACAGCTTTTAAACAGTGTTAGGTGTTTAGCTGAGCACCACAGATTGAGACAAAGTGGGAGTGTTAGCAGCGAAGCTGGAATTTATGCGTGAGTAGCCAGTGCTCCTTCTGAATGGCTTGTTTTGGTCCTGACACTTGAAGTGTGTTTATCCCCCTTCATTCACTCCAGGCCTGCTCAATAGCCTAAGAACAGCTGGCCCTCAGAGCAGGCTGTACCCATCAACTCTCCCTGCCCACACAAGCTAGGGACATGTCCCAACTAATTCCCTTACAATTCTCTTCCCTTCTTTTTTTGGCATTTCAGAAAGAGTGCAAATTACTTTCCTCTGGACCGTCACGTATTATTATTTTTCTTTACAGCATCTCATGCCACTGCAACGATACTGATTTTCTAACACGTTAAAGCAGAAACATTATAAACATCTTCCCAGCCTTGTCTAAAGGAGGGTTGAAGGGATTTGAAGAGACCTGGAAAGCAGCCACAGCTCAGTCTTGTGATCGCAGTGAAAAGACCAGAAACGCTTTGATGATTTCCTTGAATGTTTGTGACATATTTCAGAGAAGCTCTGCTGGCCAGGTCAGGTGTTTTTGACCGTGCAGATCAAAACGCATGCCAGTTTCGGGGAGCTTGCTGTTCCGTGACTAATAATCACACACTCGGAACACACTGTTTTGTTACAGACCAGCAGTCTCTTAACATCTCACAGACTTTCTCTCTTTCTCTCACACAAGTCTGTGAGTATGACTCTGCCTTTTTTTGAATATAATGAGCTGTGACCGTCTTGATGTTTTCCACGATGGTCAGCGCTTTGCATGGAAACTAACTGCTTACCAATGACCGTTTTAACCAGATAAACCTGTCTTTGCGTGAGTCTTAGTCTGTACACAGTGTCAGGGACATAGGGGTGAGGCTCAGAGGTGAGTGGAGGCGCAGGAGATGGGAGGACAGATAAGAACGAGGATTAAAATAGTTTCCCATACTGGTGTGTTATTGTTGTTGTTGAGATGTACCTGTTTTAATGCGGGCATCACGGGTATGACCTGCAGAGAGGTGGCCGACACGTCCCTTTCGGACTTGGCGGGTTTGGCACAGTACTGCTCCAGCAGGTTGAGGTCACAGCTACGGAAACAACACTCCTCTACGATCCCACGGTTCTGGTTGCGCCGGTTGTTACCCCTGCTGGTTGGCCTACCTGAGGAGAAACACAACGAGGGATGAAGAAAGGCCATGAGGAGGGCGAGGTTAAGGCCTGAGAACGCAACACTGGCATCGGTAACGAATCTAGGTTGTTTTCGCAGGATTACTTCGACAATCATAGCAGTCCATGGAGCAAAGAGGATAAAAGGAAATCTATGACCAACTGCAACAAATCTTTTTGTTTGTAGAGGATAATCTGATTAGGGCTATCGTCCGTTAATGAGTGAATACACAAGTAAACACCCTGTGCTGTAGACACCAAAAGAGAGCGATGGAGACCGACAGCTAAGCTCTCAGACAGACCTTTGGGTGAGCAAATACATAAAATGGAAACTCTCCTGTGACCTTGTCCTTTGTCAAGTCAGTATAGATAAAGAGGATGAGGAGGGAGAGAGGAGAGGAGGGGCAGAGAGGTAGAGAAAAAAATAGGAGAAAATGGATCAGTGCAGAGAGAGAGGGGGGGGTTGTGTGAGGGTCAAAAGAGGGAAGGGAGGGAAAGAATGCAAAACAAAAGAGGAAGAGAGTGGAGACATGGGAAAGAAAGGTATCGAAGAACAAGGTGAGGTGGTGGAGGGTTAGCACGTTGGAAGTCCTGCGCCCAAATCTCACGAGAGGAAAGGCTAGATCTGATTGCAGGAGGAGGAACATGAGAGAGAAAGAGAGGGCGATCCAGGGGGAGGAGAAGGAGAAGTGAAGGCGGAGGGAAGCACGTCTATGTTGGCCTAAATTGGATAATAATCTTCATGATTGGAGAGAAGCTTCTGCGGCAGGCAGCACACAAAGAAACCGCCTGCCTGTCAAAAGGTGAAAAGCACAGGGTGGGCCAATATTTCAATGAAAAAAAAAAGCAGCTATACCAGAGGAAGGTGAACTCCTGTATGTCACAAACAGAAGCTTATCCATTTGAGGATTAACAACCACCACGATGCGTTCACGTAACGCTTTACAGCTATCCCCATCGTCACTACAATGGAAGCAATAATCAGAAGTGATGTTAATGAGCCGTCCTCTTAACCTGACATCAAAAACAGCCCCCCCCCCCCCCACCCTCCGAATCATCAGTGTGGCCTGGGAACATTGGTGCTGAGGTGACTGGTATGCCTCTTGGGGTGCTATTACTTAACTGGTAAACAAGCGGCCCATTGTGTCGCGCTGTGTCGTGTGTGCCTTCACAGCTCGCCGGCCTTTCATATGCAACTAGGGTTATATAGCCTACGGGCTTTAGGCAGAATGCGCACCCTCAGCAGAGCAGATCAGCAGCCTGGACGAGGTCTTGAGACACACAGCTGGCAATAATCTCCCTCTCTCTTTTCGCTTTCTGTCTCTTGGTCAGTGTGTCTGTGTGTGTGTCTCTGTGTGTGTGTGTGTGTGTGTGTGTGTGTGCGTGCGTGCTCGCGCGCGTGTGTCGAGTGCGCGAGGAAGAAAAATACCAAACACGCATACCACACAGCCACAGACAAAGCGATAGCCTCAGCTATCCAAACAGATGTGTGCGAATGAACAACCGAGAGACTCAACAGAGGGACATAAAAAAAAAAAAAAAAAAGCGAAAACAGCGTTTGTGCGGCCCATTGTGCAAATGTAACATAAACATGTGCTGGGATTGAAACCTACTGAAATAGAAGCCTCTGTCTTCACAGACAAACTGCAGCGCATCCACCAGCTCTCCCCCACACAGCGTCTCCGCCGAGGCTATCTCCACAGCGTAGAGCGCGAGGGACAGTGCAAACAGCAGCGCGCGACTGGACGAAGACATCTTCTTGACCTGCAGACAAAAAACACACACACACAAACACACATTTCAGAATAAAGCACCGGATCAACAAATGCGACCACACATTTCAAAAGTGATGACAGAAGAAATCTCCGATGACAGCCAGATGTTGCCCTTTCAGTGTGATATAAGAGGAGCCACTCTGTTCGCGTTCACGTTTGCATGCATGTAGCCTACAAGACGGAACTTCCAGTGTTAAATACTTCCAATGTTACATGTTTTTTTTCTAGGTCGGCTTTTGAACTACCGGTATGCATATTGCGAGCGGAAAATGATGCCCCCCCCCCCACACACACACACACACACACACACACACACAACTGTTATCAGCCGCTGTCACGGTGCTGCACCTGAGAGAAGTGCTTATTCTGGGGGAAAAAGTTAGACGGTATCTGTGGCGTTCTCACTCTTACACAACTCCCCAGAAGTTGCGAGACCGGCTGCTCGATAGTTAACGATCTGAAAAGCCAGACTCAGCATCTATTTTCCCCTTGCTCACCCTGCGGTGAGCTCACTGACCCTCAGACCGACCGCCCCCTATCTGTCGACAAAAAAGACCAGCTGTTTGCTCCGAGTCCAGCGAACGGTGCACCATCCAGACGAGAGAAGAAAACAAAATACATCTCAGCTATTTTTCTGCGCCTATCCTAATCAGGTAACCTGTTGCACAAATGCTTCAAAGCTTCGGGCGCACTCCATGTCATTTGTGTATCTTGAACTTTCTCTGTTGCATGCAAATTAAGAGATGTCCGGTTGCTCATATTGCACACACACAAACAAAGATGGGATCAATGCAACGGCTCAGCCCGAGGCAGGTTTCTCACTTCTAAAACCAAGAAAAACATGGATATAACCCCGGCAGAGGTCTTGGTCAATACCCGCGCAGCACAGCCGGAGAGCATAAAACTATTTGTTCCCTCTGGTTACCTTCATTCTGCTGCTCTCCGTTCTCCGGCAGGTGTGGCAAAGTGAGTGGTGTCCGTGTCTTTGCTGGATCTCCATATCAGTTGGCAGTAGTCTAAACGTTGGGGGGGGGGGTGGGGGTTATTTGGTTGTAGAGATTGCAGGTGAGTTAATTTCCCAGTTGGTGCGGATATATGAGATGATGTGTGAAGGCTGTCCCAAAGACCAGGCGACAGGCAAAAGTTCTCAGGGAGTAGTATTATATACCCAAACACGCCCCTTACACCCACACCCCACCCCTTGCTCCTCCTCTTTACGCCTGGCAAAGAAAATAAGAAAGAAAGAAAAAGACGAATTGGTCCAGAGACGGTTTATGGAAAAGTGCTTAAAGGGAGAAAAAGAGAAAGAGAGGCAGAGTCACAAAATATGGAACAATTCCATAGGCATGTTTCCACGTTTACGCACTGTAACCTACAATCACAATGTTTACACACAGGACAGACTGAACAAGAATAGACGTAATTCCTCCGACTCCTAGAGAAATGTCAATTTCTCCGCCCTGCTGTGATTAAGATTGGCATTCGGAGTGGAAGCAGTGTGGCCAAGGTCTGCGGCTTTCCTCTGACTCAGGTGTATATGGAGTCACCGGGGTCAAGTGTTTCTAAGTGAAGGATGATTAGTGATGTTATCCTATACATGAAGGCAGGAGGATGATGCAGCAGCAGCAGCAGCAGGACTGACTGACTGACTGATGCCCAAGTGTCAAAACCTGTGGCCACTGTAAATGCTGCATCACATGATGAAATGATGAAGAATGTTATGACGTTGTTTGGCTGCTCACAAACTAAAAAATAATATATATATATATATATATATATATATATATATATATATATATATATATATATATATATATATATATATATATATTTTTTTTTGTTTTTGTTTTTAAGCTAATTAATGTAATAATCACACAGTGTGGATGACTGTTGAAAGTCTGGCAGAAAAAAAAAAAACTCTTCCAGATGTTGCCCAGGCAGATAAACAACAGACAAAAGTGACTGCATACATTGAGCTGCAGTAAGCTTTTCTTTTCTTCATTAAACTGTGGGTTCCTTTAGAAGTGTGGCTTCTGCGGAAAGTGAGGATCCGGACATGTCTTTAGACTGACACCTAGTGGTCTTGGGAGGGAACCTCCGTTTGTTTGTCTCAGCTTTCAGCAGGTTGGAAGGCATCAGCGAGCAGGAAGACAGCTGCCCGATGATCTCACAACCTGACCACCAGGAGCTCTATCCAGACAAACTCCCCAAGGTTCGTCCTTTAAAAGTGGTCCAACATTGTTCCATTGTCTCAGCAATAATCATAGAAGGTACTTTTTTATATTGTCCCAAAAAGCATATATACAGCAAAGTGGACCCATCCACATCCAAGTCTATTTTGGCATTCATATGTTCATTAGCTTGTTTTTAACATGTAATAACGTTGCAAGATAGCCCATTGTGATTGTAGGCAGGAGGAGAGCATTATGAAGATGTATTACTATGATAGGGTCAATAAGAATCTGCTGGGATTTTAGTATCGGAGAGGTAGGCCCACACCTTGCTGGACTGCTCCCTCTTGTGGCAGACAAACGTCAACTAGAATGAAGAATAACAAATAAGACAACGCTCTCAACTCACATAGAAACTATGCCGACCTGGGTGCTGGATCTTTAATGAAGATAATAGTTTATAAAGGCAATCAGGACAGTACTCCACTTAATACTTTTTATTGCCACAATAAAAATGATGTGTCAATAAAACGTGTTAATTGGAGTGCTGTCCTAATTGCCCTCATAAATTATTATGAATCCAAACATCGTTAAATGTGAGTCTGTAGCATTTCTTTCCGTTTGGTCAGACATGAGATGAACAGATAATAATGAAATATACGTGCATGTACATAATACATATACAGTATATATATACATATATATATATATATTTCTCAAGAGTTTCAGGACCAAATCCTTTATGAAATATTGAAAGATGACAGCCACATTTTAATTTGCAATTCTTTATTGTTTGATGGATTCGTTTAACTCAAGCCGCAATCAACAGTACATTACATGGAAAGTGTGTGATATTCATTTTATTATGTGTATTCACTGCAAGACAAAAAAAATAATCAAATACTGAATTCACATATCTGGAAAATAAAGCCTTTAACACAGCAGAGAGATATCTTTAATCTAATTAAAATAAATGGTTTAAATATACCCTTCAATATTTCTTTTAACATTGTGTTTTTTTTTTTTTTTGGATTTTAAAATAATTATACCATACCCATTTAGTTTTATTTTATACATTCATTACCACAGGTCCCTTTTGATTTTGGTTCAGAATTTGACAACAACACACTTTGCATTAAAAACATGAACGGTCTGTAAAACCTTATCATTTCACAAATGGATCCATACCCAGCGAGGCATTTAAACATCTTTGGAAACTTTGCCTGCAATGCGCTGTGTATTGAGGTTTTAATGGTTGCAACCTTGTCGGCCAACCAGCCAGCGAATGCAAGCAATGACTCATCAGAAACAGCATCATACTGGAGGTACAGCACAGAAAGATGATCACATCGGTCTCGATCGCACGTCGGACGACTCAGAGCGCGGCGGAGAGGAAGCGGACAACAGCCGAGGAGGCTAGGGGGGGGGGGTCGCAGACTGGGGGGCATCATCAAGACAAAACACTGAGAGCATCTGTCAGCATCTTGAGCTCGTCCTTCACACCCTCCAGGCCTCCTTGGATCTTCAGCGGGTTGTCCAGCACCTCCACGCTGCTGGTGTACGGATCGAACCTCACAGAGAAGGGACGCTTGATGCCAGCCACGTACCTCCTTGTCAGAGATAATAAAACCAAAAAGTAAGCCCTAAGAAGTCAAAGCTATTCATGAATATATGCTTTACAGCTGCCCTGTCTGAGAATTCCAACCCAACTACGTTCCTTCCTAGTCCTGTTGTTTATGCATATATACACTTAATAAAGATTGGAATATTCTGCATGTATCAGCACCACATAGAAAATCTGCTTCTATGAACCCAAAGCTTTTTTTTGGTTTGTTTTCTACTAGAGACCAAATGCTTTCAAAACACTCACTAAAGCTAATTGTTATGCAGGGCAACATTTGAACTGTAAGAAAGACTACATTAGTAACAGCTGTCTTCTGGCTGCTATGGCTGACCTATAAAAGTTTGTGGCCTCCGGGGTTGGCTGGTTGTTCTCTGACCTTAGAACATGTCCTTACATAACCCCCTTTCTCTCTCTGTTTTTTGTGCGTTTTAACTCTTCTCTCTGTCTCTGTACGTTCTTGTGTATTTGCATGTCCAAACAAGAACGCTTGTATGGTTCAATACCTGAATTTCTCCTTGGCATCTGAAAAACTCTCAGAAACAAAGTAGACGGGCTGGTACGTCTGGTCTTGATAGCTCTGCACTGCTGCAGCCTCTGGTTCAAACTCCCTCGTCTCCGGTTCATCAGACAGCGAGTGCTGGATTAAAAGTAAAAGATGGAGAATTAGCTGACAGCTCGGTTGGCTGTGATTGTAGCATTTTTTATTTTTTTTTTATTCAGGGAAAGATTTCAACTTCAAGCAGAAAAGCAGAGAACACATGCTTGGAACGCACCACAAGCTCTCCATAAGAGGAGAGCAGTCCAGCTCCGTAAGCCTTCACCTCACCGTTCTGTTTACACAAGCCATACTCCACAGTGAACCAGTAAAGCTGATGGGAGGGGAAAAAAACAAACATAAAGAGAGTGACTGAGAGTTGACAATGAATTTATATTTTGTCAAATTTTAGATAAAGGACTGGTAAAAAAGACTGTTAAATAAGGGATTTGGGGGAGGTGGGGTCAGAAAAGGGGGAGTGTGTATTTTTGTCTTCTGGCTGAAGGGAGGGTAGTCTTATAGTAGGGAGAGTAGGGGTGGTGGGGGCCCTTTCATTTATTCTTGACCCATGTTTATATTTTATTAGATTTCTTGTGAGACTTACCGAAAAACAGAAGACTGAATGGTTCAATTAAAATATTACATCCAGAAGATGCCTTTTGTGTGTGCCATGGACCATAAAGGTGGGTTTTGTCGTATGAAGAGGGCAAAGCATGTCTCTATATCTGTGATTTTTTTTTTTTTACAGTTCATCTAATCATCTAGTAGCTGGTAGAGCCATAATTTCAGTTTTAAGAAACAGTAGCAGACATTTTCTCTCTAAAGGGTGCACCACTTTTTCACAAGCCAACTAAAATAAAGAGCAGCAGGAATGCTTGGTAACAGAACGCCCCACACAAAACTTATGTTTTTCATTTGCTAGTTAGTAAAAACTCTATAATTTCACACAAAATATTGACTTTTAAAAGAGTTTATTGATTTTATAATGGTCGTCCAGAGTCTATGATCAGAATGGCTTCCATAGCGATGATCTGTTATTCATAGCAGCGGTCTGCTAATAAGAAATAACAGACTGTAAAATGCTATAATTGACCAATCAGAATCAAGTGTTGAACAAAGCTGTGTAATAAATTATTATATTACACTTGATATCGGGGCTGAGTTGGGATATATTGTTCTAATTTCTTTCTATGTCAAGGGGAGGGTTTACTTCAAAGCAAATATTAATAACACTAGGGAGGGTATTGGTTTAAAAAAATAAAATAAAATAAGGTTTAGCACCCCTCACCACCACAATCATTTTAGTACATTTCCTAACTACTGTTGGTGTTGGAGGACTGGAGTCTTACTGTGGACAGTTTCTCAATGTCTTCATCTGAAGCTCCAAGTGATGCCAGACCAAGGCTCTGGAACAAATAATCAATAGTTACCGAAACATAATAACACAGCATGGAAAATAAGTGTGCAGGGCCGTCCTCCCACTCACCTGTGAAAACTGGGCAAAAGTGCGGTCGGCCAGCATGGGGACGTGGCCCAGCAGTTCATGGACACAGTCACTGAAGAGAAAGAGAAAGACAGATTCAACTGGAACCATTCAAATTAAAATAAAAAAAAAACTACTCAGATAAATTTAACTAAATACAGACTTTAAGATCCGAAACTGGCAATTCCATCTGGTTGCATTACAAAACAATGGTTACAGAGTGAAAAACAAATCTGTGCAAACATGAGAAGTGAAGACAGAAGTTCAGTTCGGTCCAGATTTTCCTTTTTTTCCCTCAAAAAGTGAGGTAATTTAAACTGAAAGAACTGGAAGATAAATATAACTACTTATACAGTAAATAGAGAGAGCTTTTTCATTGAAATTCTAATCTATTTTGAGCTACTTGATTACTTATCACTAACTAGTTGTTTCATTTTGTGTGCTTTATTTTTCAGCTTTTTTTTTCACAAGTTCATCACTTTGTTTGTGTGCATGTTTTTGATCAAAATGACGTTCCAATAAAACGTTCCGAAATGTGACGCTGCACAACTGACTGATGGGATTTGATGCAATGAGCAAAGCAAGAGGAGTCACAGTTATACTCACGGCTCCGGGGAGTGCATAGGGGAGGAGGAGTGTCGGATGTACTGGGTGCACTGGAACACCCGGAATGCCAAACTGGCCAGAAAATCTCTAGCTGAGAGCAGACCTGCCACTGGACGCAGCAGGAACCCTGTACGCTCTGTGTGTGTGCGTGCGTGTGTGTGTTCAGGAGGTGGTAGATAAGGAGAGAGAGACAGAATCAAACCCTGTAGGGCTGATGGAAAGTGCAATCATTAATCATTTGTTCATTTTTTCTTCTCCCGTCTTTACCTTTAAGGAAGCATGACACGTCTTCCAACTGGGGAATGTTGTCTGGACTGTACCCACAATGCCTTTCCAGCAGACAGAGGGCCTCGAGGTATTCACTGCAGGCATGGGTGATGTACAAGTCCCTCAGAGTTGAGTAGACTTCCCTCCTAATTAGGGATACATTTACAGTACATTATAATTAAATTAAAAAAAAAGCTTCTCAAGCATAAACCAATATAAAAACCTTGTTTTAGGTATCGTAACAATGAATGAGCATAAAATCCACTGCAGAGTTCATTCATAAGTTGTGACTTCTATTCTCCTGTTCAATCAGTTTTATTTAAATGTGGCTTATCTTTATTTTCTATTTGATTCTCTTGTTTTATATTGTGTCTAAATGCCTTTTAAGTCTTTTAAGACTTCTTGTTGAAAGTTACTTTCCAAATACCTTTCCACCTGGTATTTCATAGAGTCGTAAATCTTCGGAGATGACTTTTCTTCTGGCTCAAACTGTCCAAGCCAAATGAACAACACCCATTGACATGTAAATTATTCCTGTCACGTCATGTGTTCCCAGCTCCCTGATAAATGTTGTGTTCAGACAAGCTCAAGGCGCACAACTAGACTGCTTTGATATTGCCCTCCATCTGTAACTCATTCATCAAAAATACCCATGAAAGACAAATCAAGATGAAACTGACTCAGCTTCAGATGGTGAGTGGACACAACAATGCTCTGATATTGAAACAACGGGAAGGTCAAACTGGCTGTTTGAAGAAAAAAATAACCACTTTGAATTCGGTGTTAATGTCACATCATGTATTGACTGCATTTTAAATGAGCATGCTCTTACCATGTGCCAATCTCTTCCTCTGTGTATTCCACTCTGGCAATCGGCTGCCCACTGAGGACAAACATATAGATGTATCAGAAACAATCAAGTATTAGCTTTTTTTTCTTATGTCTGTGCAGCATTCAGGCAAAAGACTGTATCTCACTGTCTGTATCTGAAAGCGATGTCTCCAATCATTTTCCTCCTCTGTCTGTAAGCAGGGTCTGTGTAGCCCTGTTTAAATCAAATATATCAAACGCTGATCGCATTTTCTGTGTCATGACATATTGGTCCAACAACATAAGCAGCCTAACAATGACAATTCTCCTCATACTGGAAAAGGGGTTACTTACAGGATGGTCTTGATCCAAGTCTGGATCAAATTTTGTGACCAGATGATGACATCTGTCCAAATCTGCTATTTTCTTTGGGAACCAATGAACTGGTACAGAAAAGGAAACAGATGCAGATACATTAAGTTTACTGCTGATTTTGTGATTACCTTAAACTTTCAATATTGAATGTGTTTCAAATGTTGTTTTGTAAAAGCAGCAAAATGGAGTTACATTTGACTTCTTTGGTGGTTTTGACATCCTCTGCGTTCCTCTTGATGGAGCTGATAAGAGTACTGACGTCTGAGAGGTGCACCTCACAGCGAACAAAGTACTCCAGGCCTTCCAGGCTGTCCTTTAGCTTCCGGCATGGTCGCGTCTCCAAATGTTGAATCTTAGCTTCAAATGTCTGAAACACAGTCAAGACACTGAAATGTAACTCCTGCAGCAGCAGTACTGGATTACATTCACAGCATGACCAAGGTGGGATGCAATCATGCAACACAGTATTTGAGACAAATATAACATGTGGAACATTCTTTTGAAGTCTGATGTAAAATGTGCATGGATGACAAGGAAAAAGTACGCCCAATTTTGTAGCAAGCTAAACACTTAAAAAAATATTGTTGTACATGTAACACTTGAAGCAGTACAAAATGCTCACTTTGGCTATGCTTCCTAATATAGTCACCACCCCCGGCCCCAGGTTGTCAAATGCTTGGAGCTTTAGAAGTCATTATCTCTAATAGATGATCAGGATTTCACTGTCCAGAAAATGAGATGCACTTGTCTACAATATATTTGTTAGTAAATGACACAGCATATGGGACATGTGTCTCCAAGCATGTTTAAATCTTCCCAAACCTTTTTGTGGTAACACTTTCTAATAAGGGTCATAAAGGAGAATCCCTTTGACTAATTACCTCATGGCTCCAGACGATCTGAACCAAAATCCACTTAACTTATTGTTAACATTTATGACTTGATGGCTAGTGACCCATGAGCCTAATAATGAGCCTAATAATATATGAATTTACTAACTGCATTCTTTCCAAGTAGACAGAAATAACTAACCAGTTGGAACCCATAGCAACCCAAAAATAGGTATTTTATCTCATTTATTTATTTTTTTTTTTTTTTAACAAATTATCTATTACGCCTTAGTAAATTACTTATAAACCATTCATGAATTCACGAGTTACAACTTATAAAGTCTTTATAGAGCGTGCCTTGTTAGAAAGTGGTGCCCCTATACCCCTTTTGGCCAAATTTGTATATCTCAAATACGCAAATATATCATTGTAATGTAAGTACTATTGCATTACCTCGAAAACCTTGAGTGTCCGCGACAGTGCAGGTGTCTTGGAGCTTCTTAAAGTGAAGAAGAGGTTGAGCAGCGCTTTTCCGTTGTCCTCCTCAAACACGATCTGCTCACTGGCCTCTGCAGCCTCTGCCGCTGCAGCGGCGGCTTCCCTATCCTTGCGCGCGTCCTCGATCAAGCTTTGCCGTCTACCGAGAAACCTTGACTGTTCCAAAAGAAAAAGAAAAAAAAGTATTGCGTACTGGATATGTTTTTACTGTTTTGTTTCAACTGTCTGAGCACACAGACACACCAACAGAGCGGGGGAACTGCTGGGATTTTCTTACTATTTGGATATCTCTTTGGATATTTGATGGGAGCGCCAATTATCTCCAAATGCGCATTAGAACAGAAATGCAATAAACATACGACACAGCTAAGAATAAGTAGCTGCCACAGCGAACATTTCAGCTGATATTAGGTGTCAATTGCTGTATGTTTTTTTTTTTGTTTCTATAGAGGGCATCAGGCATCGCCGCTGCGTAATGGTCACCTCGCCAAGCACTCTGCGCGCAATACATTGGTGGTCCTCTGGATTTCATTTAGACATATCACTAGAAACACAATTACAGGTTTTTGATTATAATTGAAAATTAAAAAGAAAAACTAAATAAGAAAACGTGGCTATTTCTGATATTTCTTACCGTGATGGAGTCAGACCTCTCCAGCTCTGATGCTGCTCTGCGGATGCTCTTTGTGGAGGACGTGGAGCTGCTTGAAAGGGGCATCTTCAGGCGCAGAAGTCTTCTGTCTTTTTTTGCGTGTCCAAGTGCGACTTTAAGTGGCAGTGTAGTTGTGGCGCTCTCTAGACCTCTCAGGCTGTGCTGTGCGCCCAGAGCTTTTCTTTTTTTCATACAGGTTCCCTCTTTTTATGGGGTCATTTGTTTGCAGTTTCTGACGTCAAACACGCTAATCTCGCTGTAATCAATCATTGCTCAGAATCTACCGGACACATCCCAACCTGGAGCCATCTATATTCAGTTAATATGACATTTTGTAAAATCTACACGAGCATTTTCCTCATGTTTGGCACTTTTTCAGTGGTCTTTAAAAAAAGTACAATGAGTTTACAACAACATCAAACACAAGTTATATTCAAGTTATTACTTATGATTTATGTTTTATTTTGATAAACAATTTAGTTTCTTGATACGGTTTGGCATCTGTCTAAAACAATATACCACCAATATACAACCACCAGCTGGATACCCTAGTCAACTAACAATTTATTAATCGAATCTCTGTGCGTGCGTGCGTGCGTGCGTGCGTGTGTGTGTGTGTGTGTGTGTGTGTGTGTGTGTCTCCCACATGCGCAATATAGCAGCGGGCGCTGGGAGTTGCTACATCCCTAGAAGGCTCTAATTCGTTAATTCGCTGTAAAGTCGTTAATACTACTCTTTACCGTTGTCGCTCTTCATAATATGTAAATTTACAGCGCCACGGTTGAGCTGCTGCTCTGCCAGACCTACGTCTCATACAGACTGCCTTTTTCATCAGTATCTGACGCTGAGAACCACCAAGCATCAGTATTTGGCGACTTGGGAATGAGAACAGGTTGCCAGAGCATGTCTTTGCAGTTGGCTACCGAAAAAGTGATCATCTGCCTAAACTGATTGCTGTCTACAGGGTTGGGTAGTAACGGATTACGTGTAATCTGGATTACGTAATCAGATTACAAAAAATCAAGTAACTATAATCAGCCCTGATTACAATAAAAAAAATGTGTAATCAGATTACAGTTGCATTGCTGAGAATTACCTGATTACATTTTATCATGCAAACAATGCAACTTTTTTTTATGATAGCCTAACTATGTTTTAATTTAACAAGCAGTTCATTCGTTTGCCTAGATGTCACTATCATCCAATTGCCTGTGAAGTTTCTTGACATGAAAAAGGTTCAAATCAAAACTCAAGATGGAGGAGCAGTTGGGGTCGAAAGACTGTTGGAAAAAATGTGTTTACTAGTCGGCAATATCGCCACAACTTCGATTTAAAGACAGTGGAAAATAAAAATGTGTTTGTTGTGTGCAAGTTGTGCAAACCAAAAGTGCAAGTATTGTTAACGGCGCTAACATCTACTTCAAATCTGAAATGAAAATGTTTTAGACATTTAGTTTTAAACATTTAGTTTTAAACATTCAATATGATGTGAGAAAAGAGTTAAACAGATTGATATGAGGATATGTACGGAGAAACAGATATGTTCAGAGTAAAGAAAGTACTTTTTAGTTAGTTCACATAGGAATGCATTAAAGGTGCTCTAAGCGATGTCACGCGTTTTTTAGGCTACAACATTTTTTGTCACATACAGCAAACATGTCCTCACTATCCGCTACCTGCCTGTCCCCTGAACACACTGTAAAAAACCGCGGTCTCTGTAGACAGCTCAGGCTCCACAAACGGCAACAAAAACAAACTGCGCCAACCTGCACCACCAAACATAACAAACTGTTCCAGCCAATTACCGACAAGAAGTAGTTGGTTGAACCATCACTGCAGCAGCGTTAGCATGTAGGCTACTTCCACAATGCACGTTCATGAATGTTTCAGGAAGCACGGAAGGGAGGGGGAGGGGACAGGATGGGGAGGAGGGAGTGGCGAGCTAGCCTCCTTTTTGCATATTTATTGAAGTGATCTAAGAGTAATCCTAAAGTAATCAGATTACGTTACATGTTTTGGGTAATCCGACTGATTAAGTTACTGATTACAAATATTGGCATGTAATTTGTAGTCAGTGGATTACATTTCAAAGTAATCTGACCCAACCCTGGCTGTCTACCCTACATGCAAATGATGAAATTAATCGTACACAAACACGTTAGATCAATACCCAGGCTCTTGGGCTCTCCAACGTTGTTTTGGTGCCGCGGTTGCACACATTTCTCAGGCTGTTCGGCGTGCTGTAGCGGCTGCCCCTAGAGGCTGAGCCGGGCTCCCTGTGCGCCACAGATGAGCCGCAGCTGCGCCTGATTGAACTTATAGTTAGATAAAGTTGTGGGACAATTAACCAAATGCTGGGAGCCAAGCAATCGGCCCGTTCCAAACAGGCACTTCAAACGGGCCTGCACTAGTTACTAAAGTTCCAGGGAGGGCAAAAAAATGAAAAATACCATAATTTCGAATTTAGCCTGATGTCTTTTATTATAGTGAGTTGCGTAGCCTCACAGTAGCATCCATATATTCAGTTTACATGATCAAGTGAGTTGACCATGTTGGCATTTATCACATTATAGTTGATTTGTACAGTAACAGCTTGGCAGAGTGACCATTGAAGTTCAGGTGATTTTTTTTCATCATCATCATTTTCCCAGACATTGTATAGAATTTTAGGCATTCTATTATCTCCACCGGGGGAGCATGCCCCCGGACACCCCTAGATTTGGGCTAAGCTCCGAATGTTTATATCGTCTGGCTCCGCCCCTGCATTGAACGGTAAACTGCTACTGAAAGAGTAAGAAAACAAGCAGGTTTCAAAAGTAGTAATGGCTCATATTCGCCCAGAAAGCACCTGGGTTAACAAGCACAATAGAAGGCAAACAACAAATTATCTTCACTTCAACTAACCCTTGACAATAAAAAAACACAAAAAATAGACAATGAAACTTTAAAAATAGTGAAACAAATCTTGCACTAAATAGTTATATAATATCTGTGAAGATACATATACAGCTGTAAAACTGTATAAAATTTGAATCAAAGCTGGTCTGAGAAAAACTAAAATATAAGATGCAAAAGCAAGATGTTTTTTTAAAGTAGCAGCAGTTCAAAGTATCACCGCATTGACATCCAAGATTTGAGCAAGTGGAAACAAAGACAAAACTATTTATAAAATTTACACAAGCTGGTCCTTTGGCCTTCCCTACCTCCATTCTTCATTTTCTACTATTCTAGTCTTTGCTCCTACTTAGTAGTGACACCTGAATTCATTCTTAGCAGACATGTCAGCACACTCTTAAAGCTGAAAGGAATTTAAAGAGAAAATGTTAGATAGATTTAAGATATATTCTCTTTAAATAGAAGTGACACATTGCACAGTTGGAGGTGACACAGAGTAATAAATAAATAAATAAATATGCATAGTGCAGAATATTGTCCAGTGATGGCTCATATTGCAGAAACAGCTAGCAGTGCTACATTATGATGTTGCATTAAAGAGTCTGACTGCTGCTGAATTAAAGGAGCGTCCTTCGGTCACGCGTCCTGGTGTCACTCGCGCAGCAAATAAGGACATTAGGATGGAACAGCTTGTGAATTGCTTTGACTTAAAATGAAGCACATAACGTCCTCACTATGTCCCACTATGTTGAAGTAAAACTAAGTAGACTGCAAAGAGATTCTGGTGGTTTCATGCTAACCATTAACGCTTTAACCTTACTTCTTAAAAAAAAAGTTTGTTCGTGTTAGTTTGTTAGTTTGTGTTGACGCCTCAAGACGATCCTTTAATACCCTTAACATACAGTCAGCCTGATGTTTCTTTAGCTGTGAAGAGCACTTTTTTTTAAAGACAATTAATCCTGGACAAGATGAGAAGAGAGAGGGAGAAAAAACAGATTATGTAGGTTTTTAATCCTCTCAGCAGAGTATATCAGGCATCATTAGCTATGTAAGCACTGTTAAGTCAAAGAGAGGCCAGGCTTGCCTGTGGTGAACCACAGAGAGATGGCTGGAAGTGACAGAAAAACTGCTTGAGGACAGTCATAAGGCAAACTACTTGTCACTGGTTGATGACACTTTTGGGAGTGAATCGTGCTGTCCCACAATTTAAAATGACATTTTGATTGGTTTGGTTTAAAAAAAAAAAAATTTCTAGAGTTTATCCATGCATTACCATCATCATCATCATAAGGGAATGTTATAGACAATTACAGTTTTTAAAGCATTGTGAATTGGCCTAGTCTTTAAACAATAATCAGAGCTCTGAACTCGAGGGTTTTACATAAAGGTTAGACCAGAGAAAAGACAACTGCGGAAAATTAAGTCAATTTATCAGCTCAATCCAATCTCCACAGCTCTTCACAAATTAGATTTGATTGTGTAGAAAACACACGCACGCACGCACGCACGCACGCACACACGCACACACACACACACCAAAAAAAGAGTAGAGAGAAGAACACGTTGTTTTCCTGGGCCACTCTGTCTGTTTCTTACCTCAGCAACAACCACATCAAGTGAATTTGTAGTGTTTCTGGCTGAGGACTTTGGTGGTTAACATGATTCTGAAGTGATGTACGGTGCCCAGAGGCAAGCAGAGGTAAAAGGATTATCTCTGGCCACATGCTGCCACAGCAGCAACCTTGGGTGCAGAGAAGGCAAATGGGCCCCTGTGCCCCACCCCCTCCAACCTGAATACACAGGTTGAAAATGCTAAAGAGCACTGATGTAGCCCTGGGCACAGACAACGGCAGTTCCGTCCTTTATTGAGGGGACGACAGAGTGAGTACGAATAAAGAAAGATAAAGCAAACAGACAATGAGATAGAGACCACCTTTCCACTTTGTTTAAGCCTGTGTTCTGCATGGATACAAAGTAAATTGGTATATCTTTAGAAATGAAGCTTTGTTGTGTTTTTTTCTTCTATCTTGACCTTTAAATGAAAGTGGTATGACATAAAAGAACAATAGGCAGATTGACATTTATTCAAAGATAGGAATAATGACCGTTTTATGGTTTGTTCCATCCATGTCCTTCGAGCTGTTTATCATCTTTTTTAAAGCAATCAGAAATCTTACAAATGACTCATGGTTGTAGATGATAAGAACATTATGGTTACTTACTGCTTTGATAGTTCACAAAATATATTAAGGTTCCTCCAAGAAAGACATGTTACTGTAAAACAGCCAGGAAACTTTAGTCACTTAAAATACATCGGTGACTAAAAAATAACATGGATGAAATTGGGTATATTTAGAGTCCAGGGAATAAAAGAATATACATTAAAAAAAATATTCCAAACCACAAGAGAGTTAATCAGGGTTCAAAATTAGCACCATTTACCAGTCAAATGCTGGTAAATGCTTCCTCCACCAGCCAAAAAATGGCAATCAATTGAGTGGCTGGTAAAATGTAAACATTCACTTGCCATTTGGCTGGTTAATTTTGAACCCTGGACTGAATCATTGCACAGCAGCACAGGTTTATTCAACTCCAACGGGATTTTGTGTGTCTGAGGAAGGACAGAGGAGCTAAAGGCTGAATCATGGTCAAGATAAACTGATATCACTCTTTATCCTCCCTCCAAATGTCTGCGTTCCTGTTTCAGCCCAGTTTATCAAGACTGTAGCCCATTACTGGTTAGTGAAAATTACCCTGAAGGGGAAAGCTTTCACAATCTTCCCTGCTCCTCTTTTTTTTTGCCAAAGACAGCCTGGCTCAGAAGTACAGCATGTTTCAAACCTTTAATGATATAGGGCAGTGGTGTAAGCTTGCAGAATAATGTTGAAGAAGAAAGTTTTCCAATATAGTTTATGCTTAGTGCTATGAGAGGCCATGCAGGACTCAATTTATATGTTATTGCAATGTCCAACTTATGTATGTTTCTCTTATTTATTAAACACATATAAAACTAATAATTAACCCTTAAATGAATACTTTGGGTCTTTAGCAGTCTGGGACTATATCACACCCTGTCTATTTCTTTCATTTCATTCAATTAAACTCTCAACTCATTGGTATTCCTCTATTAATATGGTCACTGTGTCAGATTGAATAATTATAGAGTCATCAATTCTTGCCCTGACTTGGCAGTGAGACATGATGGACTACGCGCTGGTCCCTGACCAATCATAGCTAGTCTTTCACAACCTGCGTGATTTCACGTGGAAGGAGGTCCTAGGGACCGACTTCTGGGAACAATAATGTAACCAAACAATGGCGTCCAACGCAGGGTGTATGATACTGGCTGTCTTGTGTTCAGAAAAGCCGAAAAAGAGAAAGAAAAAATAAATGTGACCTTTCCTCTGTTTCACAGTTCCACCCAGCTGCACCAACAACATCATTCCTGTTTGGCTGCGCCATGTTTACAGTGTGCGTTGAAGAGCCCTCTGTGCTCCTATTGGTCAACGTCACAGAACACAATTTGTCATACTCGGTATAAAATAATCAAATTTAAGCTGATAAAACCTGCAGCTATGCCAAACAATGATTGTCTAAGACAGCTTTTAAAATGTATTTTGACATTGTTATGTAAACAACAATGACATATTTACCAGATGTCGGCCCTGTCCAGCATTGAGTTACCTCAGCTGGTCTGTCATTTTCTGAAGTTAACACTACATAGTTAATAAAGGGAAAGGGAAAGCAAAGCATTACCCTAATTTGAAATTTAAACATTATGTTATGGTAAATTAAAAGTTAAAGTTACATTTTGTAGGGGACATACAAAAAATCCTTTTGGTCATCTACGTACATATTTTTAGCAGGGCACTCCGCAGAGTTCTGGGTGTGAATTACCTTTATAAATGATCTGATTTTAAGTTTTAGCAGAATGTGACGTGCATCCTCTCTTACTAGAGGTGTCAAGTAACGAAGTACAAATACTTAGTTACCTTACTTAAGTAGAAATTTGGGGTATTTATACTTTACTGGAGTAATTATTTTACAGCATACTTTTTACTTCTACTCCTTACATTTTCACGGAATTATCTGTACTTTCTACTCCTTACATTTTAAAAATAGCCTCGTTACTCATATTTCAGTTCGGCTTGTTTTCATTCCGGCTCGTCATCGTTAAAAAAAAAAACACACAAAAAAAACCTTATCCAAATCGCTCCATCCGGAGAGAGTGAATGTGATTGTGGTTGGATGAGAAGTATAAACATAGTCATTCCGACACCCTATTGGTTTGTACGCGATCCATCAAACCTGCACAGACCCGGTGCTAATACGCCACCGGTGCCTTAACGACCGTTATCTACCGGACCGAATAGCAACGCGGATTTTGGTGCCTTATTTAGTTGCCACTTAGATGCCTGCGCTTCTCTCTGATGCTCCGAAAACGGACGTTAGAGGGAACTGAAACATCGCCACACGGGACGCTAGTTAACACTACAGTTGGCAGCAGCTAACGTTAGCCTACGGTTAGCTAGCAGCTGGAGTAAACACGGTTAAAATGCTGACAGCTAAACGGTGTAAAAGTGTGTCTGTATTTCTCTGGAGAGGATTGTAACACCAGACTGTAGCTGCCGTTGAGTGAAAAACACAGACACAGAGATGTGTCACCTTTTTCAGCCCTTCTGAGTTTGCAGGTATGATTTTAATATAACATTATTATAGTCATATGATTTTGTCCTAACGTTTTGGGGTTAAGCTGTTGTCCTTAATGGCATTGTTTCCCCCTTACATCAGGGGTCTTCAACGTTTTTTAAGCCAAGGACCCCTTTACTTAAAGTGAGATGTAGCAGGGACCCCTTACTACATATTGTATGAAATTAAGTTGCATATTAAACTGGGCCTACAATAACTGTTAGGGCAACCTAAAGCGTTCTTACATACCCTTTTTTCATAAGCTATTAAAATATTAATTGTTGGCATGATTTTATAAATCATATTTTAATGTTACATACTGTATGTGACATACTGTATGTGGCACAGTAAATCTAGGATTAACTGTATCTGTGGGCTGATATCTTAGGGACTACCTTACCTATAGGCCAGTAAGCTTATCATCAGTGGGAATTTATGTTTGCTAATAATATGTTGGAATTATGTTAAGGCATTTTAATTTTAAAAGACTCAAAGATAATAAAAAGACTACAAAATTTACAATAATTTGGAGGGCCCCTGCAATGACTTTGAGGACCCCTTGTTGAAGATCTCTGCCTTACATTACTTTTACTTTTATACTTTAAGTAGTTTTGAAACCAGTACTTTTACACTTTTACTTAAGTAAAAAGCTTGAGTTGATACTTCAACTTCTACAAAAGTCTTTTCAAACCATAGTATCTATACTTCTACTTGAGTAATGAATGTGAATACTTTTGACACCTCTGTCTATTACTTGACTCTTGCTGTGGTGTACAGTGGCTCGGCTCCAGGGTGTTTGCGAAGTCCATTCTGGCCATAAGTAGTCAGGCTGACTCATCACCACTATTGAGTCGACCCCCCGTCATTGCTCATACGAGGTATCAAGGCTACCTTTTGTTGTTAATGCTGTACTTGAAGAGGCGATATCTCTCTGGCATTCATCCCTCTGTGTTTATCCAATTCAATCTTCTTTTCTGCAAGTGTCGGACGTGTCCACAAATGACACCAGGATGATAATTATTACAATTATGTATTGATTCAGCAGCAGCATTGTGGCATTGTGAGTGTCCGCTTTTCCCTGCATAATTGTGGGATTTCAGAAGGGCTAATTGCAGCTAACACGACCAGCTGGGCTATTATTCATCATCCTCCACATTTCTTTTTTCTCTCCCGCTGCTGAACAATGCTGGTCACCTTTGTGGTAGTCATTAGACTCATCTAGTTGATGAAGAGATGAGAAAACAGAAAATAAATGTCCTATTAATCGCAATAATGTTGGGTAAACATTCTCAAAATGAGCATATCAGCTTGCAGGGCTCGTTGCGTACTAGCATACCCACATAAACCTAAATGTTGCTTCTAAATTTGAAATGTATTTTTTCAATGCTGTAAACTAAACAAATGAAATTCCATTCACATCCATTATATGTCATGGGATGTATGGACTATGACTGGAGGAGTCTCAATAGACAATATTCTCAAAACATGGACAAATAAGACAAAACTATCTGTGTGGCTAACAGAGAGATGTGGTAATTTCTGATTCTGATTGAAACACAAAGACACTAAGAATGACAAGCCACAAAACAAAAACACACTTTATGTATATCCTTGAGGCCTAACATACATTTTGAATCCATTTCCATTTTCATGAAATCATATGTAAAGACAAATTTTTGACACCTGTATTGTTTACATCCATGTTTACATGCAAGCAGTCTTCTTTTTCCCTTCCTTGGCTTTGCTGCATTTCTTAGTGCATTACAGCTACCTGTTGATCATTCAAGTAGTATAACACAATAGGCAGGAATGTGCATTATATAGCCCACATATGCACAAGGATGTCTGTACATGGGACAAACAAACTGGGGACCCAAAAAATTGCTCCTTAGTGCTACTAGTTGTGTAACACTCCAAAGGGTGCTGTACTCTAGTAAATATATAGCCAGGTGACAGAATTGATGCACATGCCTCCATCAATATAGAACATGAGGGGTTGTGAATATGATATAATCAAATCATATACATTACTTTAAAGTCACCAGAACCCAACCCAGTTCAACACCATTGGGAAATTTTGGACTGACATGTTAGACAACGTTCTCCAACAATGTCATCAACAGAGGGAATATCTTTTGGAAGAAAGGTGTTTTTGGAATAGTTTGGGAACAAGGAGCATTGAAGCTGTTTGAGGGTTTGTGGTGACCCCACACCTTACTGAGACTATACAGTATGTTTTTTTTTCTATTTTCTTTAACACCCGTCTGTGGCTGGTCAGTGTTTGTTTTACCAAAATGATGCTGTTTTGAAAGAGCATGATGTAATCAAATGTGAATTTCAAACCAAAGCTTGATCGTTTTTTATAAGAAAATAGCTAATTTTGTATAAGTTCTGGCCTAAACAATTTTTATTTATAGTGCTCAAACCCATAACTGGATTGTTTTAGGTATTTGTATTCTATGTAAGTCTTTCTCCCTCCCTTTCTCTCTTTTTGACAAAGCATCTAAGCATCTGTGACTGGCGATGACTGTGATTGTTTTTGCATGTGTCAAAATACAGCTGCCAAGTGGAATGACTAATCACACAGAGTGCTCCTCCAAAGCCTATGTCTACATGTGTAATTTGACAGCAGTGGCATAAAGTGTTCCTGGGGTGGCAGAGTGGTTTAGGGACTGATGCGCAATGGTCCGTGTCAACTGCCGTCATCACTCCGGTGCTACCGTGGACAGTAACTACAGCTGTGGCTTTGACACGATGCCAACACATTACCAACATTACCAGCAGGCTGCTGTGACCCCATCACGGTTCAGACTGTCGACACTATAGGAGCCAACAAAAAAGGGTCTTCCATTTCATACTTCAAATCAACCTGGTTTTCAATCGTCTAAGCCTAGGCGTCAGTATATTCCCACACACAGAGGTACACACAGTCACATGATGTGCACATGTAATTTGACGCGATCCCATTATGCCTGAACAGGGCAAGTTGATTAAAGATTTCTGAAATCGAGGACTATCTATGACTAAACTTTTCCTCTTGAGAAAAAACAAATCATTCCTGTCAAGTACTGCACTTTGCTCCATTTAGAAAAGGAACAGCGAGTTATGATGATAAATAAACAAGGATGTTAGGAAAAAGAACAGCTGAAAGATGAAATTGAAATAGGATGATGAATTTAACATTTCCCACCAGTTCATTACAAGCGCAGTTCAAGGGAAGCAGCGGCCTTCATTTTTAGTCAATTAATTGATGCTTCCCTACAGCACATAATTGCTTTGGGCTACATGTCTTGCTCTTTGTTTCTCGAGCAGCCTGTGCTTTCCTAAATGTCATATCTGATAAGTCTAATCGTGGTCCGGATGCATCCAAATATCTACTAGTGTGTGTCATGTCGGATATGCCCAGCCAGAAGGAGTTATAAGTCGTTCAACAATGATTTCCATCAATCACTATAAGTGGTCTGAGAACTAAGTGGTCACAAATAGCACAAATACGTTTATTTCTGGCTTACGGGCTGCAAGGAATGATGGGGAAAAAACCTGATTTAATGTCAGGATCTATTCAAATATGAAACTATTTGTATGTTTGCTTTGAGAACAGTGTCCAACCCCATATACTGTATGTATGCACACACACGGACCTCTCTTATGATACAGCACTTCTCGTCTCTGACCTACCAAAGTGTCCAGAAACATAAACCTGCTTGTATATAAGTAGTCTAAGCATCATGTTAAAGTTCAACCATCCAACCATTTGCCCTGTGTCGGGGTCACAGAAGCATAATTACGTTGTAACACTGCCTATTCCCTCTCCAGCAGTGGCACATGGACTCCTAATTAGATTTACCTTTCCTTAATGGGCCCCTGTCGTCCAGCAGCCTGTGGGGCCAAGCTACTCCAGCTCATGATGGAAATCAAGCAGCTGGAGCCACAGATAAACCCCACCTGTGGTGTTGCAACTGGTTGTTGTGCCAGCCATATAAACGTATTCTGCATTGGACATGGGTTGTTAACACATTGTCAAAGACCCATTTTTCACCACCACTTCTTTTCACCTTTGCATCATGTGAGCTGCAAAGCACACACCAAATGGTCGAAGTGCATATTATGTTGTAGCGCTGCAAACGATCGCCTTCACGTAAAGGGTAGACTGCCAAATTAGTGCAGAAAGATGGGCTTGGTTGGGCTAGCTGTCAGCTGAAAGCATAGGTTGACATGCAATGAAGAATTTTACACTTTTACACATGAATGAATCTTAAATCAAAGTCTGCTTACTAGCTCTTTAATGTGCTTTGTTTGTTTTTTTAGGGTTTTTTAAGTTTTGCCTAAATTGTGGAGTTTGCTCAGTTTGAGGATGGTAGTTTGTAGTCTGAAGACAGTGTGACACAGTTGAAACAAAGCTGTATACAGTACTGTACCTTGTATTAATATTATCTTTTCAAATATGTCCAAGGTCAAGAATAAACATTATGTAAGCTGCCTAACTGATCACAGATGAAGTCTATGCCACAATGTAACTCTGTGCTGTTCCCAATATTTAATCTAACTTAAAACACAGGCAACTGAACAACTACTGTGCTGTTTCAGTTAAGTATGGACACAAAACCCAATGAAAAAAAATATTTTAAAACAAAATTTGTAGACGTATTCTATTAATAATGAAAGTGATGAAAGTATGTGTGCCCTTAACAGAAATCCTTAACTGTCAGAACTTGAATAAACCCTGCTTTGTTGTCCAAAATGTTAGTGCTGAAATTATAGGGGGAAAAACAGGGACTATTCAATTACATTTTGTGAACACACAAACTCTAAGTTTGTGTGTGTGTGTGTGTGTGTGTGTGTGTGTGTGTGTGTGTGTGTGTGTGTGTGTGTGTGTGTGTGCCCCTGGCATGCGTGTGTGTGTGTGATAGGTGTTTTTTTGGTGGCTAAAAGGTTTAGCTGTCGTTGCAGGAAGATGGAAGATGGAAACGCAGAGGACAAGAAAAACAAAAAAAAAAACAATGTCATGATTGAAATTGCTTATCGGTGCAGATGAAAGTAAATTGCACTCAGAACTCAGCCTGCCATAACTTAAATCAACGGCTCCTGTGAATTTGTTACGCATGCAGGGCCATTCTGAAACAGCCACCTCAGAGGAGATATAGTAGTTCTGCCTGCCATTTTTTTCCATTACCCCCCACCCAAGACCTCCTGCTGCGAATAATGACCGCAGCTGTGTCAATGTGGATGCTCGCCGTGTGTGCGCTTATTTGTGTGTCTTATTTTGATGGCTTTTTAAACTCAGGGTGTATGTGTGTGTCTGTCTGATTATGGTGTACAGATAGGCCATTACCCACGCGTTAGCAGGAGAGGGGCTTAATGGACGACAGAGGATGCAGAGGCAGGATGGCTCGTACATTGTGCCCTGTCATCCCGGCCATATCAATACTGCCATCTGGGAGTTGGCCACTTCATTCACAAAACCAATACCCCAGTGGGATGAGATGGGCCGACGTAGACGCTGTTGCTATGTGTTCAATCAACGGGAAAAGACAAGTGCTATCATGACATCCACTTTCAGGAGGATGTCAAATCTTTTGTTCTTTTTTTGTGTGTGCAAGTGAGAAAGTGGGAGAACAAGGACACAGAGAACAATAAATTACAACAGGTGCATTTACCAGACTATCTTGGTGTCCAGACCATAACCAATATATTCTTTTCAAAGGTAATCAAAAATATTGATTAGATAGCTTTTAAATAATAAACAGATGGTTATTCAGTCTTCTTCTGTCTGCACCTTACCTTTCCACATTCAATCAATCAACGCTGAGGAATTGACTAGTCAATGTATTGAGATGTGAAGACAATTACCTAAGGCTCAATCATTCATTCATTTATTGTTTTTACCATTTTCATTTCTATTCATGGTCACGGGGGATGGAGCCTATCCAACACATTCGCACCTGTTGATGATTTTGAGTCTCTGTTCAGTTAATGCATGTTTTGGGAACAAACCAAAGAAAAACCAAAAGAAAAGATGGGAACAACATGCAGATTTAGAAATTCAAGATTTAGTACAGCTGAGCATTTATTATGATTGTTTTTGTTACACCAGTAAAATTCAGCCTCCAATAGAGACTGAGAGAAAAACGTTAAAACGATTACCAAGAAGAAGACAGGATTCAAGAACTTTGGAAGTAACCTTTACAGTAACATCGCCCTTTGTGAAAAGACATACTGTACTTGTAGCCTAGTACTGGAGATAGATTTTCTTCTCTCACCTACTTAACTCTCATCTGTCTCATTGGACCTTCTTCCAGCCTCCAACAATCTGCTATTCAAGACTAAGAGTGATGCATGATGAGAGCATGGATATGTGCCTTTCATTTTTTAACTTCCATTCTGTAGTGCTTTTTTACTGTCATGATATCAACACAGCACTAGAGAGTCTGGCTGCAATCAAGAGTTTATCTCTGCAAGAGTTTATCTCACATCCTCTATATGCACTATCACACAATGAAATGTGTGTACACGCAGCTGGGAACAGTCCTTTGACTAGACAAGTGGTGATGCACCAGCATGCATAAGATTTGAACAGCCAGGTGTGTGCCTCTGCACACAAAAGACTGAGAGGGGGTGAAATCTGGGAGTCGTGGAGTTAGGGTTGGGCTGAAACTGTAAAGTACAGCTTTGTGCGAAAGCTGCAGGTGTTACTATTGTCTTTACAATATCACAGTCGCTTCAACATCCGCATTGGATCGCAAAACTATTGATGGCTATTAAATTACTGCATTTAAAGTCATTCTCGTTCTTTGATTTATTAGCGGCAACTCAAAGGTCCAGACTGAGGCTCCCCTCCTGCATTATATTATATATATTGTTATAAAAAAAACATTACAATCACCCTACATTTCCAAAATTAGTGATAACTGTACATTTGTTTCTAGATCCCTGGCTCATCCCAAATGCTACACAATCACATTTGATTTCTTCTGTGAGGACAGACACTGCTGGTAAATGTCACACTGTGACAGGCACAAAGCCTGGTCACCACAATCGTACCCTGAGGGGCCCTAGTGCTGTCACTTCCTCTCAAGTGTGTAGACTACGCAGTGGTAGATAGCAAACAGAAAGAAGGCTGGATTTTAGTGCTTTTATGTCTGTAACTCAATAGGCTATTTCCGCAAAAAACACATTTTCCAAACTGAAAAAAAAAACTTCATGGTGGATCAGTGGAATACTGTAAATGAACAGATGATCACATTTGATTTAGTCGGATGACATGCTTAAAGCGCTCATATTATGGTCATTTTCAGGTACATTATTGTATTTTAAGGTTGTACCAGAATAGGTTTACATGGTTTAATTTTCAAAAAACACCATATTTTTGTTGTACTGCGCAGCTCTCTCTCACTGCTGCAGATCCTCTTTTCACCTGGTCTCTGTTTTAGCTACAGAGTGAGACCTCTTTTCTTCTTCTTTTTCTGTACTATCTTTGATTGCACTTGCACATGCGCAGTAGCTCAGATGTAGATCATGTCAGCTAGCTAGCTCCATAGACAGTAAAAGAAAGGTTGTTTCTCCAACGTTGGTCAGTTACAAGGCAGGATTAGCTGGGAGACTTCTAAATGAGGGCACACATGTAAGTAGTTCTTTTGTAGAGTATGGTGAACTTGTGTGTGTTGTTGTAGTGCTTTGCTATTGAGAACGAGGTTGCTGTTAGCCAGCTCATTTCGGCTTGTGACGTAGAAAGCCCTGCAGATTTTGAACAGCTCACCTGGAGACTGAAGGCAGGACACATTCAGAAACCATATCTCACTCAAAACAGCATGGATGGATTTTGGGTGTGGAAGCATCCAAGACACAAAATAACACCCCAAATCCCAGAAAAAGTGTTTTTTTTCATAATATGGGCACTTTAAAGGTGCAATATGTAATATTGTGTGTAATACTGGCAGCTAGCGGTTAAAATAGTTACTGCACTACCAATTCAAAATACTGGAGAGTTGTCTCCCCCGCCCCCTCCTGCCCAGACTCGAAGTTCACGGAGGTTGCCAGGCTGAGACCGCAGCATTCACAACAATGTAGCTGGACGCTTTTCTCACATAGCCAGACATTACTCCACAGCACAGCGGAGTAGCTAACGTTAGATGCTGGTCTCACATAGCCAGACATTACTCCACAGCACAGCGGAGTAGCTAACGTTAGATGCTAGTCTCACATAGCCAGACATTACCCCACAGCACAGCCGAGTAGTTAACGTTAGATGCTGGCTATATTGACAGTCATAAAAGCCCGTGCTCACGTGGAGCTCTGTAACCAACTAACAGACACACTTTTTGGCTTAAAATTACAGTATGAACTGCTAAAAACACAACAACCTCACTGTCCTCTCCACACGCCAGTCAGGCACACTTCCTCGGCTTAGAATTACAATACGAAACGCTAAAAATACCACTAATTTGCCGACGGAACACACTTCATTGGCTTAGAATTACGGCAACAATCGCTGAACACACTGCAAACTCATAGTCCTCTCTTTCTGATTTACAGCCCCCCTCTCGTGGCTTAAAATAACTCACCGTTGTCGGCTCCAGCCGCTGAAGAGGCTACACCGTGTAAACAGCCATGGGCTGCCCGGTAACGTTAACAGTTAGCAGGGTTAGCATGGCGGCGTTAGCCAGGACCAGTCAGGATCACTTTACTGGCTATGTCTCAATTGTTTTTGCGAGTAACCAACTCGGTTACTCTAGCTATATAATTCAATGTGAGTACACAAATGTTGAAATGACAAAAAATGCCCATCCCTAGTAGCTGTGATAAATTAGCGTGGAGCTAATGCTTACCGGTTCAGGAGAAAATAAGCCAACTCTGCGTCCTTTTGGGCTCTAAGCTGACTCCATCTTTCAAATACATCTCCAATATTTACCAGGGGGTTGTTACGTCTCTGGTCACGCAACTGTTAGAAACATGCTGATTTCTTTTTTTTATGTCATGTAGAATCTATCTCTGTTGATCCTGTTCGTTTGTTTGCTGCTTTCATGGCTGTACTACCGTTACAGCTGTAGCGCGCTGGGTTTACGTTTTTACAGGTATATCTGGCAACCCGGCCTGCCTGTCAAACTGGGCCGTTGATAACAACACACAGATCAAAACATAAACATAAATTCCGTCACGGAATGTAAATTTCAAAAAGAAAAAATACTGAAATTAGCATTGTTGTCAGAAAAGATAGTATTTCAGTTTAACATGTTTCCTTAATATCTGATGAGGCATTGGTGTCATTTTTGGATTTATTACAGTACAAATATTACAAATTGGACCTTTAACCAATCTCAAACAAACACCATATTTCTAAATAGATATAAGGTGAAAAGGCTGTGGATTTATTTTAGATGTCTAATGACGAGAGAAGAAAAGCAAATCTGTCCGTTTGTGGATGCTGACAGAAAATGATTTCAAGATATTAACACTTCCCACTTTGAATAAATCCACCTCAATGTCATCACTTAGATCCGATAAAAACAATGATTTTATAAAGCAGGTAAATGACAGCTCTTGTCAGCAATCAGCGCGCAAAGTCCTTGAAATCCATTCTGCAGTTAGCATCATATAGCCATGGCAAAAAGAAAACAGGGCAGTTCAATTAATTTTGGTTTTACTAAGAAATTGTGTAGCGATGACATTAATAGCACGGTTGATTCACCTGCTGCAAGCCCTGTTAGTACACCTCCCGCCGGGGTGACAACGCAAAAAGAAGCTGAAGAAATAATGTCCTCTCTGGCTGAAGATGGTGGTCAGCTGGTCAGAGGCCGGTCACAATCCTAACTCCTCTTGCTCCTCTCCCGTTAAATTGGAACAACCAGCAGTGGAGGGACTGGAAGAAAAGATACACATGGCTGTTTGTTAAGGATAGAAGCTTGGGGTGCATCGCTTAGGCCTAATTGAACGGAGGAATTATGGTATTCTTCGGTAGCCTGAGTGACTTTAACCCGTTGTTCATGTGGAATCTCAAACACAGCCTGATGCTTTGTTTATAGACTATTTGTGGGTGGCTGTTTGCTGTTTGACCTATCAATTCCTGTGATAAAGTATAATAAGGTAAATCCTGTATAGTGCATGAACTTGTAGCTGTTACGTATCTTTGTAAATCATTGTACGTCGCAAGCACACGACAATGTGGGCTCCCCAAAAGGCCACGGTATAGTTTGAACACTGGGCCTCTAACATTTATTTATGTACATTTATGTACTAAACATGAATTGAATTTGCACCGCAGCGCCGCTACGCCTTGGTTCTCATGACAAGAATAGCATTTTTAGTTATCTTTATTGAAGTGAATTAGGTTGAAATCGCCGTCATGCATGACTGAATGATATTTTTGCAATTTTACACAAAATAATCCACGTTGATCACATTACACAAAACTGAAATTGCACGTCAAAATGACACACTGTTAATATTTTTAGAGACCTCCCCAAAATTTCACAAATCACGTTTTCAAGGGAGCCCATGTCTGGCTTTGTCTTAAGCCTTTAATTTTAAAATCCTACCCTATTGACAGTCTGGGATGTGTATACTATCACCCTGAGGTGAAATGAGTCTGGTTAAATGGGAGGTTTCGTTTTTAGAGCAGCCTGTAAAAGAGTTACAATATGGCTCTAATTAGCAGCCCAACAAAGAGTTAAAATATAGCTTAAATTGGAAATTTAAGCTTTTAATTTTAAAGTCCTATTACAGAATTTTCCATTCTTACCCTATTGACAGTCTGGGATGTGTATACTATCACCCTGAGGTGAAATGAGTCTGGCTAAACAGGAGATTTCGTTTTTAGAGCAGCCTGAAAAATAATTACAATATGGCTTTAATTAGCAACGAAAACATAGCCAAACATATAGCGTTAATTGGACATTTAAGCCTTTAATTTTAATGTCATATGTCAGAATTTTCCATTCTTACCCTATTGAAAGTCTGGGATGTGTATACTATCACCCTGAGGTGACACTAACGCTAACATGCTACCTCGTTCTCAATAGCAAAGCACCGCTACAACACACACAAGTTCACCATACTCTACAAAAGAACTACTTACATGTGTGCCCTCCTTTAGAAGTCTCCCAGCTAATCCTGCCTTGTAACTGACTGAAGTTGGAGAAACAGCCTTTCTTTTACTGTCTATGGAGCTAGCTAGCTGACATGATCTACATCTGAGCTACTGCGCATGTGCGAGTGCAATCAAAGATAGTACAGAAAAAGAAGAAGAAAAGAGGTCTCACTCTGTAGCTAAAACAGAGACCAGGTGAAAAGAGGATCTGCAGCAGTGAGAGAGAGCTGTGCAGTACAACAAAAATATGGTGTTTTTTGAAAATTAAACCATGTAAACCTATTCTGGTACAACCTTAAAATACAATTATGAACCTGAAAATGAGCATAATATGGGCACTTTAAAATCCAAAATGTGAATTTAATTTCAACAGCAGCACAACCTTGCTGCACAATAGTTGTCTTATCTGATGCCATCACTAGGCTGATTTAAGAATTGAATTTAGGCTTCTATATTTAACAGTGAGTTCATTTCATTCAGGTGTGAGGATGGTGGACCAGGAAAGACAGGGAACGGCAACAGGTAGGTCTAACATTAGGTGGAAGTGTAGGGGGAGACACTTGATACCAACAGATTAATTTTTTAATATTATGGAAAAACTAATATGGAAAATCAATTACATAATGCTTGTTTGACAATATGTATATATGAGAAGAACACAGGCAAGGAGTGAATGAGACAGACATGAGGTCGGCGATGGCATCAAATAGAGATGAGACCAGTGATGACATCAGGTAGGATTTCTATTAGTTAGACCACACAAAACTAAATGTCCAGTATGGTTTGAAGTTCTGTTGACCAACCTATTCACTGTGTCCTTTTTTGGGGAAAAATAGTGCAGACAGAGATGGAAAATATAACAATTAGCCTATACTTCGGACAGCGAGGACGTAGTAAACAAATCAGAATGCAAATTTAAACATCAGCAACGCGTATGCTCGAATGCCATCAATGATGATTTATTTATTGTAATGAAAATACAGTACAAGAAAAAAGGGGGGGTATCTGTATCTCATACAGCCATGTCAATACACAAAGAGCTAGGTCAGCTCACCTATTTGTTTCCTGTTTAATAGTATATTTTCTTTGAAATAAAAAAACACCTTTAGAGTTTGTTAAATATTCCTGTAAGAGTGAAAACAAGCACTGAAGGAAATATAATACATGAAAAACATAAAAGTACACACACGACAGACATTATTAATACATTTATACAATATTAGTGTCACTGTCACTGTCAAAGTCACTGTCTCCTATAAAGCACAGGTATATGAAGCCCTCTTGTGGTCTAAATATGATCTGTCTGATTCTACACTCTTTGGACAAAAGTGTCTGCCAAATGAATAAATGTATGGGTAAATAATCTGGATATTCACTTACAACATACAGCAATTGAGATTGCTTGTAGTTTGAAACCCATAAAAAATGCTGCATGTCTTATTTCAAGAGTCATCCTAAATCTTACAAAGCCTCAAGATGCTGTAAGATGGAATCATTTTACTTAAGAATTCTGTAATTTATACAGAGTTTTTAGATGCAGCTTTGAAATAAATATGTGTATGGCCATGCAATTCAACAAAGCTATTATCTGAAATGTGACAGTCAGTATTTAGGATGAAAATTGCAGTGGTGTGCACAGGCTCCTGCCTGCCATGTTTGGTGGGGTGTACTTGCAAGCAGAAGTAGCCCCAAACAGTAGAACCCCAATTGTACACACAATGATACTTGGTCTTAAAGGGCACATTAGCCAACTAGAGGGCCACTTGGGGAGACCACATTGGCACTTGAGACATTATGGCAGATACTATGTTAAGTACGCATTTCAAATGTCCCCCTTGTTTTAATTGAGTGATGTGATATGTCTTTCCTGGTTGGCTAAGTTCATCTTCTCCTAGGAAGTCAGAGGCGTCACTATCAGTGATACAGTGGGCCTACTACACCTACTTGTCTCACGATGAGTGTACATCTTACCCACTTCCCATGGCCTGCCAGAGAGCACAGATAATTGAGTAAAAATACTGACTGTGATTTTCGCTATATACTGTCTATGGATTTTCGCAACGCTTAACTTGAATGCAGCACCATGCCCTCCTTCACCAGCTGTCCAATGAGAATCCAGGATGCTGGAGCGCGTGTCGCTCGCCCGTGGGGGTTGAAGCGAAGACGCGTGAGGGAAGCGAGTTTTTTTTCCCAGGATAGCGAAGGCAGATCCCGCCTTACTCTGCCTCTGATTGGCGTACCCTGACATTCGTACCCTAAACCTAACCAATCCCTCGCATCTTGCCTAAACCTAACCAACCCAACCAGAGCAGGCAACGAGGGCGGGTCATGCCTTCCCCATGCCTTCACCACCCTAGGAAAAAAATTGGCGAAAGGAAGGCGACCAGCTATAATTCCGCTCAGCTAGAGGTAAGACCATAAATCTAAGACTGCTAAAACAGCTAGTAAGCACAGCCGTTTCATTAATACAAACATTTTTTATCATGTTAGGGTATTGATTAGTAACGTTACGAATTATCTCACTAATGAGAAGGGCCGTTGGTGAACTGTCTTGAAGATACTTTTCTCTGACTCTGGTGCTTTCATTAGCTAACGATCAGCTTGTCAATGCGGGCGGCTAGCAGTAATAAGTTAGCTGTAACGTTAACGGGCAGTTTTATCTACATACTGGATAGTCTTAGCATTGTTGCTTTAGCAACTTATTAGCATACAACATTAT